>NW_008676367.1:76690-93790 GCF_000695815.1 Acanthisitta chloris
TGTCACAGACTGAAAAAGAAGTCAACTCCTTTACCAATGCACCAGAGAATATTTGACTTGGCATAATCAGTAATTCTCAGTGTCAGAGATTATGACTACCCTGTCCATTTCAAGCTACCATGACTTTTAAAGATGTTGAAGAACTGAAGAAAATGATAAAATGATTAGATATTTAGGCAACAAGACACATCGAAGAAATTTGGTTGACTTAACCTGGAAAAACAGAGAGGAGAGACAAGACAGCAGATTTTCAATGCAAAATCTTTTTTTTTCTGTTACAAGAGAGGGGATCAGTTTTCCTCTGTGCTTTGTGAGGATCCCTAAGGATAAGTGAACTTAATTTAAAAATATGACATATATAAGTTAGATATGGCACTAAACTTTCTAAACACATAGAACATTATTCTTGGAAGGCGTGCATAACTCCCTTCACCAGGGGATTTTAAGAACAGATCAAGCCTAAAATTCTCAGGCCTGATCTATAAATACTCTTCCTTAGCGTGGTGTGATGGAGTAATCCATCTTTTAACGTCTCCTCCAGCCTGATATTTCCATTATTATGTAACTGTGTTATTTCCTTTGTAGTTTTCTCCTTTCAGCAAACAACTGGTGTAGAAGATTGATCCCAAATGGCCATTGCACAACATGAATAACTTCCAAAATAAGGTGCAAATAAAATGCAGAATTACCTGAAGAGAATGCCCAGCAGGACTCAAGCTAAATCTAAATGTTTCGTTGAAGGAAGGCTCTCTGTCATGTCTGCATACCCTGGTTTTCTTCTTAATTACTCTCTTTTGGGTAGAGATGTTGACAACATACAGCTTCACATACAGGTCTGGGGAAGAATAGTTCAAGGAGTTAAATACAGAAGCTTTTACTTCATCATTGTTTTCAACATAGGTGAATTTTTGTGGAAAGAAAATGAAACTTTACAGTGCCATTTTCTGTTCTCATTCACACAAGGAAGAAATTGAACCACTTCACTAAATCCAAGGGATTTACTTCATGTTTATAATGTTGTCATTAAAGGAACAAATGCATTGATGTCTTTATCTATGCATGAAAATATTATTATGGACATGAGATTTTAGTTTGTTCAAGTTTTTTTCACCAAAATATAGTTTTTCATTAGATATAATAACCTAGGGAGTTATAATTTTTACTCAAGCTAAAAATGGATTAATTTTTAACAATCAAAAGTAAATTAAAAAGGGGATTAAGCTCTGAGAGTTAATTTGCTTCTACAAAATATTTTTACTTTCCTTAAAGTTGCTCATAGGAGGAAAGAAAAAGCACTTCAAAAAGAATTTTATAGAACATGTCACCCTGGTTAAGAAGCAATTTTCTTTCCCAGTTTAGTGGTATTGTTAAATGACTTAAGATACAACCCATTTAATGTTTCCAAAGTATCATAAAGCTGGTTTTTGTGTGATACCTGGTAGATGATCTGGAGATTTAAATTTGTATGTAATATTTCTGCACTGAAGGATTTCTACTATCAGCTGTTCTCCATCTGTCTTCATTTCCTTCTTTAATGCAATCTTGATTTCACCCATAACCTGTGTTTTACCTGGAAAAGCAGAAAAAAACAATCCTCATGAATGTAAAAGGAACCGAATGTATCTTTGTAACTTGGAGAGAAGTAGAGTTTTCAGTTGGTTTTTGTTTAGTTTGAGGTTTCAGTGAGGTTCTCTTTTATCTTACGATTTTTTTGGGGTATAGTTATACCTTACAGTTTTCAGTCAGGAGTACAAGGATGATATATAGCTTGGATGAGCAAATGGTAGATACATGCAGTGCACTTGTATAACTAGATTATATGCTTCAGACTGTATTTGCTTCAGTGGAGCTTTTTTTTTGCCCAAACCAGAAATTTCTCTAGGAGTCATTACAAGTCATGTAATGGTCACTGCAATTCACCTTTTCAGAAACATTTGCTGCAAGTTTCTGAAGTTCTCTCATTAAGAAAAAAAAAGAAAGGGAAAAGGCAAGAAAAGAAAAAGAGAGAACATTCAATGGAGTGTTAAAAAGTAAGATATTGGAAGGCAGTGAATTAAGACTGGAGAAGTCAGCATTTCATTTCACCTTGCATACATGGAGAAATATCGTTCATGCAAATTAAAGAGAAGAGCTCACAGTGACTTTTAAAAGTAAAGGTGGTTTCCCTTCTTATATGGGCAGAAATACAGGCCCATTATTCTTACATTTCATGGATTTCTGACTAAATCAGTCCAAAGATGGAGAGAAGGCACAGAATGAAATGTAGGCATAGATATTTTGTCTTTCCCCTTCCTGTCCTGCCAAAGGCTTTACAGAATCCAGGCAGAGTGGGGCAGGGCTACATCTTGTAAGGAAGCAAACAATTATGATACATCTGGAGAAGGTTCTCCATGAAAGAGTAGAGAGTTGCCAAGTGGCATTAAGAGATTACTTGTTTTATCATGAATGTATAACCCAATTTGAACAATCCCCACTAAAAATGACAACTGTTGTTTCACAAATGTCCATTCCATTGTTTTGGGGTGTTTTTACTTGTTTTGAGGGATCAGGAATAACCTGGGCCCCCAACTCTTCTCACAAACTGGAGCTGGAATCTAACTTAGCTCCAGGCAATAATAATTCTGTAAATAGGCTTCAACTGACTCAGCATTTCACCCATTGTTTGTAAGGTGGGAGAGGAGCTGTTATGAGGCAAGTGATTTTTGCACAATATTTAATAATCACAAAAACATTTCTATGGTTTGGGGCACAGCATCTTGCTCTCTACTACATGTTTGTGCAGAGGAAATGAAGCCTTCATCTTGTGATGGAAGCAGAAAAGGTCATTGACAGTTGGGATCAAAGAGAGAAGGGCCAACAATATCCCTGTTGTTATTCATTGACCTGATATAATGCCCTTTTTCTGGAATGTGTTCAGTGCCCATTGGGTCTGTCTTGGTGAAGAGGTGGATTTTGAATGACTGGAAAGAGATACAAGAAAAAATTATTATGTCTCCTTTTCTCTCTAGATAAAACCCTCTGATGAAGACATGACACACTTGAAATGTGTCTTTTAAATCTTCATTTGTGATTAATATTGGTTCTTGCACAGACTCCATTCCTCCACCATGGAAAAAGCCCAGCATGGACAAACCTAGCATTAGTTTCAGGCAGTCTTTAGTTAGCCAAACTCTTTTCTGGAAAATATACTTGGCTTATTTACTTTACTCCCTCTCTGTCCTTTAAGCTCTATTTGCAACCTCCTCTTGACTGCCTTACTATCTCCTTTTTCACTTAGGTATTCATCCAACTAAAAATGAGATGAGGTGGGCTCAATGCTACTTGTGATGCTGTGAGCCAGGAAAAAAATGGATCAATGCTTCCAGTAAAGTGTTTGAAAATCCCAGCACCATTTCTCAGCATCTGGAGATTTTCTGTGGATATTCTGTGCCCTCAGATACTCTTTAGGACAAACAATCCTGCTTCACTGTTTAAACCTCATGGGGAAACCAATGAGCTCCAGCTTCAAGCACACAAAGCTTGATAACTTGTGCTTCCATACTCATTTTCCTTTCTCCCACAGCATGCAGTGAACAAGTCTTGTGAAATAATACCAGTCTTGTGAAACATTGCACTAAAATGAATCACCACTTCAAAACTTAGCAGAATTTTGTAGCCTCAGAAGAGATTTCTATTCCTCCCATTGCTTAGTTTTTCCCCCTTTCTCATGTACATTGATTGCATCTTTCCTTTGACAGGTATGTAAGACTAGAGAACATATCCATTGTTTGGTGGAGTTGACTTTTCAAATGGAAATGAGACATATAGTGATGAGGGGAAGTATTAATAGTGATCCATCTAGGAGGTAATGAGAGTTCACACTGGGCTGGACATGAAAGTTCTTTGATTGGTGTGCTAGAAATGAATTTCCTCAGGGTGTCATGGGATTGGATGACCCCAAGGATTGCATTGGTAGAAATAAATCAAAATGCAGCACCCACTCACAACCTTTTGCATTCTTATTTAAGTTGAGACAACATCAGCCATAAGTGATGTGAGAATGGAACTGATTGCAGGTATTTTGATACATTGGATGATGATAAATTCTACAGTGTAACTCTAAAAATATGTCAATACAGCAAAGGGGACATTGCATATCTTTTGAGCAAAGTACTAATATACCTTTCAAAGGCATCCAAAACATATTTTTAACTTCAGTACTAATATTTCCTCAATAAAGATGAATTCTAGATGAAACAGGTGCAAACCAGGATTATCATAGTGGAAAAAAGCAACCATATAGTAAAGCACTGAAATAAATTACTGTCTAATTTAGCCTAGGAAACAAAGAGTGAAAAAAAAGATGAACTTATTTTCTACAAACATATGCTAGAGTAAAAAATGAAAAGGAAAAGAAATATTTAAGATGAATTAGAGTGATATTTTACCTGTTACACATATATCAAGTGCACTTGATGCAGTCTGAGGTGCTGTAAGAGGACCACAGACATGCACAGCAGATTTGTGGTGGGTTTTTCCATGGCAGCACACCTCTTTTTGGGAGACCATATTTATTAACATTCATTAACAATTTAAAGGTGATGGCTATTAACTAAATTGCTGCAAGGTATTTGAGAGCTTGAGGAGTTTAAATTTGCTATGGAGATGACAACATAAGCTGTTGCTCTTGTAGAACTGCCACATTCCATGCTGTAAAAGGTTAATTAGTTTTGCTATTAGTTTTAAGTGACTGCTGCTGTTAATCACAGGATGTGTCATCTGCACTGTTGCCAGTTCCAAGGATTGATAACTATGAATGGTGCTCCCATTCCTTTTGGATCTAATACCTGCTGTCAAACAGAGTTACCCAAAAGAGTAGTAAACAGTTGCCTCCCACCACTCTGGTGTTACCAAGGCTAATTCAGCAGAAAAAAACTTCAAATAATAAGTCTCACTGGAGAATGGCAGGAATTTCATTCAGTTCAGTTGTCTCAATGTAAATTTCTGAGCTAATTTATATGTTTATTTTAGACTAGGTTAAATTTCCTTCTGAGATTGACTATGTCCACATAGATGGATCATGTATCAGTAGGTTAAACTTGGAAACTTAAATATGAGATGCCTAAATGCTGCTACATGATGAGCATCATATTTGAGTTATTTTCTGAATTGATGCCAGATGGCCAAAAAAGAGAATTAGGAAAATAGATAAATTGATAACTTGTTTCATGGTTGTGTATAAGTCAGTATGGGCAACTTCTGTTCCAGAAGAATCACTGGGAGGTACTAGAGCAGTGGAATTGAAATTAAAATAGCATTTTTCCTTCCAGACTGGGGGGTACTAGAGCAGTGGAACTGAAATTAAAATAGCATTTTTCCTTCCAAATGAAACTTATAACAGAATTATTGATTACAAAATAGGTTTGAAATGCTCTTCTGGGTCATCAAGAGTCAGAAACTTTATGGTCAAGAAGTCAAAGTATCAAGCAAAACTTCCCAATCTTTTTAAAATCAAATCTCTCTTTTTTTTTTAAAAAATTTATTTTTACTTTCAATTTTCAGCACCACACACAGTTTTTTGGGGTTGTTTTTCTTTTTTTAGTACCAGCTCTTGGTATTCATAATGCCTTTCATCCTCTTGCTGGGACATGAGCTACTGGCAAAGGTGTTGTAAAATAATGATGGATGAGCTTTATAAAAAACAGTTGCCAATGTTTACAGGTTCCAAACATTTCTGTCCTTTTGAGGGTTTTTTTTTCATTGCCTTCTTTATGTCTTTCACCTTTCTCCCACATATTTCTTTCTCCAGGAAAATTGCCACAATCTTCTCGGTAGGTTGGTTTTATATTTGTTTTCTCTACTGTAAGAAAAAATCAGACATCTAATACAGTCTTAACTACCATTTCCTCCTGGCTCACAGTACTTTAAATAGACATTGGGAATACTAGCATGAGTCTGTCTCAATAAATATGCTCTTTGGCTCTACAGATGAGCTTGAATATATGCCTGGTCTGAAATTTGTTGCTCCTCTTGCAACTGGATACCCAACCTGCTGTGCACAGTGCAATCAGCTGCTCATGGGGCAAACTAGAGCTCAGAGGAAGGTTGAATTTATTTACCTCTGCTCTGAAGAGGAGTTCTAGTTGCTGAAGATCCTTAATATATGTCCAGAGTCTTCTCTAATCTGACTACAGGAAGGCTAGGTGGGGTTGGAACAGAAGGGCTCAGGTGTTCTGCTGATTTATTTTGTCCCTTACATGACGTAAATAGGGTTACTATGGGAAGACAGACATGCTCCTCTGAGATCCAAACACCATCAGTTCCATTCCTGACATATGACTCCTTCTGGGATACAGGGATGCTCTGTAGTGGGAGCAGACAGGAAACAAGGGAACTGCTCTATTTTTTCCCTTCCCTCTCCTTACCTTGCAATGTGGACTGCTGAAAACAGACTATATATTATGATAGTAGCAAAGAAGGTCTTTCATTAATATCTCCCTGCCCCCTCTGATGGGATGAGTATGAAATCATGTAATGAGGGAGAGGAGCAGAACTTGGGAACTTTGCTCACAGCAAACACAATTTGCAGTTTTGTGGGTAGTGAGGGTGGCTGACTTTGAGGCTCAGGCATATGAACAAGTTGACAGCTTTATGCTGTAATGCTTAGAGCTCACTGCCCACAAAAAAATTTAAATATACCAGTGCAGAAATTTAGCCCAAAATTCTTAGTAGGATTAAACAAAGAATATTTGAAGGAAAATACAGTTCAACTTTAATTTTCAGATGAAACAAAACTGTTGTCCAAAATACTTGCTGGAAACAGAAAAGCTTTTGCCTGTTGAGATTTTGAGGTGTGGAATATTACGTAGAAAAAAAATAAATTCTGTTCTGTTTATTGGTTATTCTCTATGTGCCTCTCTTTCAGAGATTTTAGTCATTTCTTTGAAAAGGGGAAAAATACCAACCTAAAGACCCCAAACAAACACCAAACTCAATCCTGACTGTGCAAGGAATCACCAAGGCTGGAGGAAATCTCTAAGGTCACCAAGTCCAATCATTAACCTGTCACTGCTGGAACCCCTAAACCCTAAACCAGATCCTCCAGTGCCAGATCCAGATACCTCTTAAACACTTCCTTGTTCACTTTTGGAGCTAAGGTGAAACCAAAATCATAAAGACAGATCTAGAGCTTGTTTACACAGACACAGCAAGAAAACTTGTTTCCAGGATACTTTTAAAGTGAGCAAGTTACATTATGCTTAACATCCATCTGAAGGGAATTACAGTAGGCATGGCTAACGTGGCTTTTGGATTTTTTATTATTGTTGTTATTTATTTTGTGAGTCTTTTAAGGCAATAAACTCTACAAAAGATAAGCCTAGAAAAGTGTATATTGCTCCTACCAGTGAGAACACATGGCTCTCTGGTGATAACCTTCTCAATCTCCCAGTGTTTACCCATCACAGAGTGACACTGAGAACCACAGCAAGCCCAGAAATCACTGCCACAAACCCACCTGGCTACTGCAAATGTCCCTCATCGAGGCTTCCTTGTTTCAAAAGACATAAAGCGTAAAAATGTAACCCAGGTCTTGTCTCATGGTCATGCAAGCATATAAAAGGTGTAAATATTTGCCTAAAATGTTTGCCTCAAAAAAAAATTGATCTTAGAATCATGGACTCATCATGGTTGGAGGAGACCTCTAAGATCATCCAGTCCAACCATGAGCCTGTCACTGCTGGAACCCCCAAACCCTAACCCAGATCCTCCAGTGTCAGATCCAGATGCCTCTTAAACACTTCCAGGGATGGTGACTCCACCACCTCCCTGGGCAACCTATTCCAGTGCCTGAACACCCTAACAGGGGAAACATTTCTCCTAACGTCTATTCTGAATCTCTTCTGTCTCAACTTATGACTGTTCCCTCTAGTCCTCAATGCTATTAATACCATAGATAAAACCTGTTGGCCTCTAATATGATTTGAGGGAAAATAACATTGATACTCCACACATACTCAAATATGAAAAGTAGAAATCATAGACTTGTATCAATCCAGTTTCAGCCAGCTTTATTTCTGTTGGGTGGCTTTCTACAATGTTGTAGGAAAAGGTTCATGAAGAAGTAGGGAGAGGTTAATGAAGGAATAAAGTTAGAGGAGGTGAATTAGAGGAAACAGGTTTCACTGGTGGCAGAAGTTGCCAAGCCAGTGACCTAAAGGACAGTATAGTGGATCAGAGTCTTCTCCAGGAAGATTTTTTTCAATGTTCTATCAAGGCTGCTCCCTGTACCATAGAGACATTTGGAATAAATGGAGGGAAAATCATTAAGCCTACAAATATCAAATTTAGGTGCTCAGAGATGACCACACAGATTGCTTTTGATAATGAAAACAAACACAGAATACCTGAGTGCAACTGAAAGTTAGTAGGTAGAGAGAGAATAAAAATGAGGTGAAGGAAATCAAGAGAGTTCCACAACTAATTTATAGTACATCCTACTAGATATCTCTTAGTTATATCTATTTATACTTCTGTGGAAGGAATTCCTTATGTTCTTAGCTGATTATACTATCAAAATCTGCAACTCATTTGAATACCAGATTTCCCCAAAGCTTAGCTCTGATTTAGAATAACAAACCAATGACAGGGTTAATCATAAGAAAATTTAGGTGTCCAAAGCAAACTCCGTAGACTCTGTAGTCAATAGGGCTAACATCTCCTTAAACTTACATTTTAGGATGGATAAATGACTTCTGGAGGTGCCTGCCTTATTTTTCAGTGACAGATGAGAGGCAAGTTGATGGCTTTCATTTGGAAACTTGATTTTTAAACAGTGAAATTAGGCTAGAAGTATCAAAATGAAAATCTACAGCTCTATAATTTTCCATAACTTTACTGAGTGAAAGCTAAAATGATGGTTGAAATTACTCCTGTGATTTTAATTGAACTTCAAAGATAGATGCAGCCTGGATCTGAAAGAGGGAACTGTGCAGTCTCAGAAGGCAAAAGTCTCTTCAGCCACCTTTGTTCCCTTTCATCCTGGCCACAAATCACTCCCTGAGTCTAAATATACATTCAGAGTCTTCGCAATTTTAGCATCTTACATAATGAGACATATCAGACAGTGCAGATTCAGCTGCACAAAAGATGACTTGCCACTGCACATCTGAAATTGTGATGATGAAAGGCACATTTTGCCCTGGCTTTTCGATGGACAGAAGATCATACAGGGAAAGGAAGAAAACTCTTTAATGTCATACATAAGAGAGAAACTTGAACCTTGATTATCTTGAGCCGATTCTACTGCAGCTTTACCAAAGAGAAAATGTGCTGCTAAAGGTAGAAATAATTTGTAAGCTGCCTGTAAAATCTGGATTTGACATAACCAAAGTTCAGTAAAGTATTTGCACAATGCTACAATGCTTTTTTTTGTGCAATATAGCATAAATGTTTTGCTAAAGTAGGACAACTGAGTCTGCAAACTCTTCATCTATGTCAGTATGAGAACACAAAATGGGTTTCACCTATACAAAACCGGGGAGGATTTTGCTAGATTTGCTTAGGTTCTCATTTAAATGATGATAGAATTTAAGCTTCTTTCCCTCTCCCATGGTAAAGACATTTTTTATCTTATTTTTTTTAGTTTAGATATGCAAATTTTTGAGGGTTTGAAAATAGAGTCGGAAATGACAAAATCCCTTCTGAGCCAACCTTCACTTTCTGTGCCATAATAATGGAAAGTTTATACCTTCTCACTCTGAACATATATATGAAGATGTGAATATCATAGAAACAACCAGGTTGGAAGAGACCTCCAAGATCATCAAGTCCAACTCTACCGTGGTCACTAGACCATGGCACTAAGTGCCACATCCAGTCTCAGCTTGAAAACCTCCAGGGATGGTGAATCCACCACCTCCCTGGGCAGCACATTCCAATGCCTGAGCACTCTCTCTAGAAAAAATCTCTTCCTAATAGCCAACCTAACCCTCCCCTGGCAGAGCTTGAGTCTGTGCCCTCTTGTCCTGCTGCTGGTTGCCTGGGAGAAGAGACCAACCCCCACCTAACTATTGCAAGAGATTTATTTGTTCTATGTGTCTTCTTGGTTTTGAGAAATTAGACATTCTGAACTACTAGAAATCCCACAAAAAGCATTAAAGTCCATCTGGCTTATGTTACAACATGATGAAAGCAGAATGAATATAGTATGAACACTTTAAGGTGAGTGAAGACTCCCACCAATGGTAGCAAGAGATAATAGATAATGTGCTTAAAGATATTATAAAGAGAATCAAATAATAAATATAATTCAGAAATATTCTGTAACAGAATCAGAAGGGGGAAAACTAGATTGCTAAGTAAGTTCAGTGTATCATTTATTTTGGGAATCCAAAGAGAAACAAATAATTTGAACAGAACATTTTGTACTTGGGATGTAAACAAACACCTCCCAACCAAAATTAAAATACACAGAATGCTTAGCAGAATGTTGTAACAACAATGAATTTGCTAAGAACAACAGCTAGAAGTGAAAGCAATGAAACTCAAGTACTTGCAGATTGCACTTCTGGAAATTAGTTTTCTGATAGGAAACCTGCTGACCACTCCAGGAGCTGAGTGACATGAAATCCATGTTTATTTATACAATCTTTGCCAAACTTGTGGGTCAGACACAAGCATAACCACTCATGTTGCATTTAAATGTAAACCAAAGGACAGTGTTGCATAACAGGAATATCTAGGAGTTTCCCTATTTTCTTTGTCTGTTTAGGTAGTTATTTTTCATTCCTTGTAGGGTTTTAGACACATGGTGCAATGGAAGGAAAAAAATTAAGCTTCAGAGGTAGATAATTGAAATTAGATTCAGGTCTTTAGAGAATTTAGATCCTTAGAAAGATAAGTAGAACAACTGTTCAAGGATGAAGTGCTAACTTCAGGAGTAGATGTTACCTACACACCTAACACAGCTTAGCTGCACCAAACACGCTAAAGTTTTAAAAAGTGGCAATCAAACTGAAAAAAATTTCTGATGTTTTCTGACTTAGCAGTGCAAATAATAGCAGAGTTTGATACTTTGTCATAAATCTGTGCTATCACAAGGATGTACACACAGTAAGCAGGACTTGATGTAAGAACCACATATGATGTGGTTTCTTTTGGAGAGTGACTCATCACACATTTACTGCACAGACAATACGCACTGAGCCTGCACTGCTAGTGCAGTGGAACAAGCTGTTTCATTTCACAGCTTGGCCAAGTCATTTATAGCCCATAAAAAAAAATTAAAAAAATAAATTACTTAACACATGGTGGCATATGTAACTCTATAAGGCTCTCTTTGAGAAGGAGGTGGAAGATGGCATTTGTATACACAAATACATCCATACACATACTCAAGCTAACACAATATGTTAGCACTCTTTTGTGCTATCAGCCTAGTAGGCAAAGTAGCGTGAGAACTGGAGATGAACATTTTTTTTATTGGGAAGAACCTGCCTATTCACTCCTCACATCATGTTTTCCAGATTCCCCCTCAGATTTATACTGCAGCTCTGAGGCTCTTCAGTGAAATATGCTGAAAGTCTTGCTCATACCTCCCTGGAGCTACACACTGGAGAGCAGAGCCGTGTGCTGCACAGCTTGGGCACCAGAGCAGATGGTTCTGAACTGGCTGTTCATGGGGAAGACAGGTAATATTATTATCTTAATAGATTTTCTTGCATGTACTTGTGTTACCTGGTACAGTGGCAGCAACTCACTGCTGTTATTGCTCTCTCATTAACTAAGAAGGATTGCTGAAATAATTGTTGCTAATAAGACTACTAAGTATATAAGAGTATGAGAAATTGCCTATTCAGTGTGATAGTGAGAATTGTGGTAATTCGAACAAGGCTTATTATGTCTAATAGACAAAAGGTTTGTCTTCCAGGACCACCACAAAAATGAATACTACTGGGATTGAACTACCTGCATAATCTGTCCAACAGAGCAATGAGGGATGATCTTTTCCATTATTCAGGATAAACATGGAATCAGAGCAGTCAGAGCTAGGAAAAAAAGTGTTGAACCAAATTTTGCTCAGGAGGGAAGGACAGAAACTCTCTGCAGAGTATTCCCCAGTATTATGCAGAATTCAGAGTTCAACAGACCCTGGAGGATTTGTGCCTGGCAGCATTTCCTACAGTAATGTGGAGATGGTTTCTAAAGTTATCAGTCTGGAGAAATACCAATTTACCTTTCAGCTCCAGCCCAGAGTCTCCTGTTAGATGCTTGCTTTTTTAAAAAAGTTTGTAGCCTTTCACCAGAAATCTTCATACTCTAATGTCTCTACTTTTCATTGCAATTCGTACCTTGTATTTCCCCTCTCATTCAGCACTCAGCAGTGCTATTATTCTTCATTTCATGCAATGCTGATTCCCTCAAACTGCTGTAACAGACATATTCTAAAGTTGGTATTTCATTGCACTGTTGAACTGATGTGTGTGGTTAAAGCCCACAGAGGTAGGTTTGAATAAAAAATATCATATAAAAGCCTAGAACAGAGGGAAAAATAAGACAGGGACAGTACAGCACTTTATGTTAATGCACTCATAGAGCTTTATGATGATGACTAAAAGAAAAAGGGAAAATGTGCTTCTATTTACAGTGTTCATGAACTGGTAAGAAATGAGTTAAGTAAATGGAGTTATAGATCATATAAAAACTAATGACAAAGCTCAAAATTAGAAGTCCATGTTCCAAGTGGACTAAATGAAGAGATTTCGATCTTCTATGAGGATGAAAATGCCAAAAAGGTTTCTGAGTATCTGAACTTTCATGGGGAATGGGAGAGATGGTGAAAGTCTTCTCAGAAAGAAAGGAGACCTGGGAATTACAGATTTTAGGAAACCAGAAAAGCCTAATGTACAATTATGGGAGAATGTGATAGATTGGTAGCAGAGATGCAAGTGGAAAATGTTTTATAGTGCAAGACTGAAAAAAATCCAGTATGAAGACCTAAAATGTTTATTCAGGACCTTTAAGAGGAAAAACATCAGAGACTGATTCTTGGAAATCTCACATTTCAGATGCTGAAATGTGTCTCTGGTGCCACACAGGAAACAGGTACTAAATCCTCTGTTTTGGGATCTGAGAGTCTGTCCCAAGTGAAGGGTCTTGAGACTATGATCCCTTGGCCTTCACTTAGATTTGACATCAATTCTACCTGCAACTGGGAAACTTTGCTGATCAAAGTTTTCTCAAAATGATGTGCACCAGAAAAGGTGAATAAGAAAACACATATAGGTTGATGTTTAAATCTCTCTGGCTTAGAAACTTCCTCTATATTTTCTGAAGTCACTGAAGCATATACCATCTATCTGTAGATATAAAAAAAAACCAAAAACGACCAACTATTTCGTGACTCATTGAAATCTTTTTCTGCTCCTGGGCAGTTTGCATGCAATAGAAATTGTATAATTAACTGAACCTTTTCAATAATGAATACAAAGGAGTATCTCATAGCAAGCTAATGCTCTGACAGCTCCTGGAGATTTTCTTTCTGGCAACTTAAAAAGTTTACTCTCTTCCTTTGAGAGTTAATGCCTCATAGACTTCATGCACTGAGGCCAACACTCATGATTTTTTCAAGAATCTCTGAGATTTAGCACTGCTCTTTTGAAGATGACTGTTGAAGTCTTGCAAGTAATTTACATTTAAAAATTAAGGCTGTGCATATGGGAATTGAAAGTAGGGTTTTGTAAGGCCTGACAAGCTGAAAGTGCAACATGGATTCTTTGCATAATGTGATTTCAAACTTGGCTGATGGGTTTGAAATGTAAAATAACTGGGAAGTGGGAAAAAACCCAAACCTGTTAGTGTTGTATACTCATTATAAATTTGCAATAAAGTGTAGGAAATATAGTATTTGTGATCATCATCATCTATGAGTATGATTCCAGTACCTGCAGGAATTACACAGGCTCTTTTTACAGTTTCAGTCTAGTAAGAACAGAAAGCATGAAGTTTTTATTAAACTAAAAGTGAAGACAGATTTTAGCAGAACAGAACATACCTTCTCCCAGATTTGAAATTTAGTCAGTAAGTTGTACAGAGTGTAAGAGAGAAGATTGAGTAAAAATCTGATATACAGATTTATTAAACCTTGAGTTCAGGCTAACATGAACTGAAGAAAGATCATAGAATCATCAAGGGTGAAGACCTTGAGTCCAATCATTAACCTGTCACTGCTGGAACCCCTAAACCCTAACCCAGATCCTCCAGTGTCAGATCCAGATGCCTCTTAAACACCTCCAGGGATGGTGACTGCACCACCTCCCTGGGCAATATTCCAGTGCCTGATCACACTAATTGAAAAGATCTTTCCTAGGACCTCATCTGAAATCCCTTCCCCCTAACAATCACAGTAAAAAATGAATCTTGAATGACAT
Source organism: Acanthisitta chloris (assembly GCF_000695815.1). Taxonomy (NCBI): domain Eukaryota; kingdom Metazoa; phylum Chordata; class Aves; order Passeriformes; family Acanthisittidae; genus Acanthisitta; species Acanthisitta chloris. Next base: position 91,099 of record NW_008676367.1, read on the forward strand.
AAGTCAAATTTTAAAACTCTTTTTAGAAACCCTAAAGAGTCGTGATATGCCTACTGAATATCTGCTTTGAATTGCTTTAGAAACCCTAAAGAGTCATGACATGCCTACTGAATATCTGCTTTGAATTGGCTCAAAAATAACAAAATGCATTGGCCCTTAGGGTAAGTTCATGAAGAATTACTTGTTGAGCTGGTGCCAGGCCATGGTTAGTTCCCATGCTAGTCAAGACACTCAGCACCACTAGAGATAACCTGGTGAAGAACAGCAAAGTACCATATCCAACTCCTGTTTCCTCACCATGCAGAGAACTTGTGTCAGGATGCAACTTCAATGTTATTTGTGAGCATCCATTAGGAAAAACAGCCTGAGGTACATTTTGTTACAGAATACAAGTCTGTTAATTCGAGGTCAGAAAAAATATGAACAGCTGTAGAAAAATGTTAGGAATAAGTTCAGCTGCTTAATGTGCTTCTGAAATATTAAATGATTGAGGACTGAGAAAAAAACCAACAGGATTCCAAGACTAGTCAGTAGTTCTCATTAGCATTTGATGTTATTTAGCATCTTGAACAGCTGTTCACTAAGTTCCAGATAAAACTAATTAATCACTGAGCACAGAAGCTTAAAAATAAAGGTACAAGTGGCATTTAAATATGCAAGTATTGAGGTAGATGTAGATTAGCTTAGTAACACTAACAAAGCCACTAAAGCTCATTTCAGATATGATCTACTGCTGGAAGGAAATAATGTTTTCCTAAGAATCTGTGAGACAACTTTCTCAAATTCAGAGTACAATATTCAGCATGGAAAATTGACCTGTGCTTTCTTCCCTGAGAGCAGGATCAAGTTTTTCATCTCATCTGGAAAATATGACATATTCATACTCAATTTTAAAGGGCTTATTGACTGGTGGTAGTGCTAATTAATTCTGTAAAGTGATTATCATTGTGAAACACAGGATTGCATGGCCAAAGAACCTGAAGACCATGGTCTGTCTTTGAGAGTATTTCAGCACAATTTTGGCCACTTCTGACTACAGGTGCCAGAAGTGTCCCTTCCCATGGGGTTTCACAAGCAAAGCTTTGGGGATCCACTGCTGAACTGCAAATCTCTGAAGGCTGAATCCACAAGGTCTCTCTGTTGGTAGCTCTTCCAAAGACAAGGAAGCTTTATTTACCAGTCAAATCTATGCATTGCACTATCTTCAGCTAGATCAGAGGATATGTATACATCACAATTTTAACTACTCTGATCGTTTTCATTCCTCCTCCCCAATTTAGCTTGGCTGCAGGAAAGAATGCAGACATTGAAGTCCATGATACAGACCAAGGACATCATACCAATGTGGAACACTGCAAACTTGATACTGAAATGGCTCACAAGACATCTAACTATCCTGTGCAAGGCACTCAACTTCCAATTTTGAAACAAAATTCAAGCAACACAGTTCAGTAGAAAAACATTATAGCACTCTACATTAAATAGAGTTTAGTCTGAGGTGTCCATCATGCTGTCAGTTAATAGGCACTATTTCCATCAAAATGATCAAAATTTCTGTCTCAGACCTTTTGTGATAAATACTTTCAAAAGCTTGCAGAAATTATTCTTTGAAAATTTTTGGGTTGTTTCACTGAATAATAGTAATACCAGTGGAAGTTAGCCAAAAAACCCACACAAAATTACAAAGGAGAGTAGCATTATCTTCAGTTTAGAAGGACTTGGGGCTGTTGAGCCTGGAGAAGAGAAGGTTGTGTGGAGACCTCAGAGCAACTTTTCAATCTCTGAAGGGGCTACAAGGAGCCAGAGAGGGACTCTGTGCTAGGAACTGCAGTGATAGGACAAGGGGTAATGGGTTCAAATTGAAGGAGGGAAAGTCTAGGCTGGATGTGAGGAAAAGGTTTTTTCCTGTGAGGGGGGTGAGACACTGTCCCAGGGTGCCCAGGGAGGCTGTGGCTGCCCCAACCCTGGCAGTGTTCACAGCCAGGTTGGATGAGCCTTGAGCAACCTGCTCTGGTGGGAGGTGTCCCTGCCCAGGGCAGGGGTTGGGACTAGATGATCTGTAAGGTCCATTCCAACCCCTAAATTCTATGATCCTATGATTATGATTCTATGATTATTTGCACAACAATAGAAGTAATTATAAGCAGGTCTTCTAATCAGAAGGGTCAGACAATTACAAAGACAGCAATTGCAGCTAAATGTATATTGGTAATCTTAATTGCTTTACTGAACTATCTCAGAGAAGTACAAAGAGGCAATAAAATAAGGAGCTGTCAAGATTCATGCTAAATTTCCTTCCTTTCTCCATGTGACATAGAAGCTGCAGCAAAGTAGCATTTTTTTATCAAGAGTGCTTCAAGAAACAGAAGGCAAGTCTGTTACCCCACTGAGCAGTGTACTTTCTGATTCTGAAAGCTGTTGTGCTTTGAAAACAGGCACTGGTAAAGGCAGAATCAACTCCTCTGTTGTCAAAGACAAAACAGGTGTCATTGGCAACTACAAAAATATGTTGCTGAGCTTTCCTCGATGATTTACCAGAAAAACATCATCCTACTGCTCAGAAAAAGAACAGGCAAAAGAAACTTGGTTTGTTTTGGTTTCTCTTATTTAGCAAAGATAATTTTTTTTACATAAGACCTTATTTGCAAAGCCTGTGATAAGATATTCCAGGTCTTGCTGTCATATCTAGAGT
>NW_008676367.1:93803-99565 GCF_000695815.1 Acanthisitta chloris
ATATGTTAACGCAGTCACAGCAGGGAATTTAAAGCAATAGAACCTAATTACCTGGCAGGAATTTGGCCAACTCATTGATTATGAAAAATACTCTGGAGTGTTTAAGACACAGTTGCAGCAGATTCCTGTTTAAAACTCTTCCTGATGAGATGTTCCCTTAAAGAAAATTATTCCATCCATGGCACCAGTCTAGCTGAAAAGATTCTTACCTGAGTCACAGCAGGGAATTTAAAGCAATAGAACCTAATTACCTGGCAGGAATTTGGCCAACTCATTGATTATGAAAAATACTCTGGAGTGTTTAAGACACAGTTGCAGCAGATTCCTGTTTAAAACTCTTCCTGATGAGATGTTCCCTTAAAGAAAATTATTCCATCCATGGCACCAGTCTAGCTGAAAAGATTCTTACCTGGAACTAATCACGGATTCTTACTCATCTTTAAAAGGCATAAACAGGCACTGGTGTGGAAAGAGCTCTTTTCACACTCCTGCTTGTTGCTTCCCACACAGTGTCCCTGACTTTAGCTCCTTTAGCCATAGATGTTTGCACAGCTGCTTAGTGAACTGGTTGGCAGAAATGGTCCTACCAACTGCCATCTCCCACCCCTCCCAGTCCCACCCCAGTCTATTGATTTTGGGTTAGCCACCCAACTTGAATCAGCACAAGTTTTATGTCACCATGACAGGGGAAATGTGGTTGAGGGAAAGGAAAAAGGACATTTTTCAACAGTAATGCTGGTTTGGGACTAAGTGGGTTTTATGGAGCAAATATAGAGTGGTCAGATAATTCAGAGAGGAAAGGACAACTGGAAGTCTCCAGCCCAACCCCACACTCATAGGGTTATCTTTCAGACTTAAGCAGGCTGGAAAGAGATTTTTTTGTTGAGTTTTGAAAATCAAAACATATTTTGTTTGTTTTGTTATGTTTTCCTTTTTAGTATTCCTTACATTCAGTTAGAATTTCCTTTACTGCAGCTTGTGAATGTCATCTGTTCCCTATGTTTGACTGCTGAGCTCTAAGAAGACTCTGGATCCATCTTCTCCATACTATGCCATAAGGTAGTTAGCTACTATCAAATAGTTTCCTAAGGTTTAGAGAAGCTCCCAGTTCCTCCTCACTAACACTTGCACTGTCCCTTACCTTTCTTACTGGCTCTATGCTGGAGTCTCCTCAATGTCTCCAGAGGTCCCAAATCAGACACATTGCCCTGGTGGGGCCTCCAAGCACCCAATGGAAGGGAAGAATCCCTTCTCCTGACCTGCTCCCTGCACAGTTGCTTTTGAAGTGCTGTTTTCCAAATTATTATTGTCTAAAGAAAAGTTGTGAGTTTCATTGTGCAAGTGAAATTCTCAGAACCAAAATCTGATTTAGAGAGTGCTTTAACCAAGTTCTGTTGAGCAGAACTGAGTGGACACCACAAATTTTGAGATGAGAGCATGAAAAAATTCTATTGCTTTGTGGAAAAAATAGATATTGTCTCTGATGCCAGGACTTTCAGTATTTTTAAAATGGTTTTGGGCATCAATTGCATGATTTTAGTTTTGCTCATTTTAAAGAAGTCTGAAAAATACTGAATCTGTTTTGTGGTTCTTGCATTATTCCCCAACTTTTTGAAAACCAATAGTGGCACAAACATCTCTTTTCATACACCATCCATTTTACTGTCAACAATAAAGAAAAACTGCCTCAAGAAAAGAGCTTTAAATATAGCTGTGGTGCTATCAACAAGTTAGCACTTCTGCATGAAAACAAGTCCAGTTTATTCGAGAGTTTTGCTGCAGGAGATAAAAATCAGTAGTGCCATAGCACAAATGCAAGCCCAGTTCTCTAATTGCTTAGTTTTGCTCCACTCTTCACTAGGAAAATCTAAACAATGAAATTTATGCTTCTCCTCACTCTTGTTTTGACAGACATATGCCCAGTTTCTTTGTGGGCTGCCTGCTCCCCAGGCTATTAAGTTCTGTGCTTCCAAACAGGCCCAGGGTGTGAATTATAGGAATTATTTTATATGTTCTGACTAGGTCCCATATCAGCTTTGTCCCTTCTTCTCCACGATTTCATCTTTGAGCCTCTAACAGCTCACAGAGCTCTTTATCTTCCACTTTCCCAGCCAGTGAAGGCAACTCTGCTGTGATCCTTGTCTTCCTTCCATTAACCAACAGTGAACCAAAGGCCTAAATACTGATGAGTTTTGAGCCCTGAATAAATCACTGAAGTAGGAGATAATAAACTTGCCTGAACTGTTCAGGTTATTTCCATGCCTGTCCTAAGGCATAATTCTAAAATTATAGGAGACCTCAGTTTAAAGCTAAGATAGGGACTACTACCTTGTTATATATCCCAGTTCTGATAAATATTTAGACACCATCTAAAAAAAGAAAGAAGATACTAATTACAAGTACTGTGTTTTAATTTAATCTACTTATGTTTTGTCTTGTGTTTTTTTCCCTCGAGACTTTAACTGAGATTATGACTTTGTGCTCTGTCTTTTTGCAAACTACAGTGAAGCAAAGAGGGATTAGACCCATTTTCTCTGCAGAGGTACAGGACTGAGAGAAGAACATATATGGTCTCTTTAGGCAACCCAGAGCTTTTTGCCAGGCTTGCTGCAGGTCAACAAGGGAAGCTGCTATCTGCTAACATCTTTGGAGGGTGAAATTCTTGCAGCAACTACAAGGCACCAACTCTTCTGAGAGACAAAACCAATTAAGAGGCAATCAGCAACTCCAGATACAGCAAATCGTGAGTGTTCCTATTTCTCTTCTTTCTAATGAGTTTTGTGTCAATCAATGAATCTATGGAAGAATTCTACAGGCTGTCTAGAGTATCTAAAGTGTGTAGCTTTTTTTTGTTTTGTTCTTTCCAGAGAGACTTCAAAGATGGAGAAAAGAGAGGATTAGTGTGGAGATTTCCTTAAGAAGAACCAAAAGAGAAACCTATTTTATTGCTAAATTGATCACTAATCCTGGCAAAATTCCTTTTATCTTATTAAAGAGAAGAAGGTAAAAAAAAAATCAAGCACGTTAGCAACATTGAATTGGGAGAACTGAAAGTATTAAATTAGACAAAATCAGTTAAAATAGAATTAGTATTTGCAATCTAAAGATACACAAAATTGCTCCTTCATATAGATTTATGACCTACTTCAGTGTTCATCTTTAATGAAATAAACCTGGTTCTCTGTTGCTGTTACCTGTCTGTAATTTCAAGAGTTATGTTGCATCTGAGTAAACTAGTAACCCAAAACTTCTTGCCTATTCTATTTTTCATGGTTTAATTAGAGCCTTTGCTAACAAACAAAACCTACAAAACAAACTGACACCATCTTGTGTTTCTTGCTAGTTTAAGATAATTATGGAATTTAACACTCCAAATGGTAATTACATTTGCTGTTGAGCACAGCAGCCAGTTTGGAACTGCAGACCACATCAAATTAGCATTTTTTGTCAAATAAAGTGAGATGTGCTTAAAAGTTACTTCTTGATGCATATAGAATAACATTTTACAGTGACTGTCACCTAGCATCTGTTGAAGACAGACCCTGCTGCTAGGATTCATCTGCCTGAGCATCCATATTTTTCTCTGAGCAATTGCTCTTCTTGAGTGTGGTTTGTCTCATCTGCAAACAGATCTCTAAAATAGGTCAGATGACCTTCAGAGTGGTTGTTTCTTTCTACTGGTTGCAAAATTTTTACTGAAGTGGCTGATCCTCCCATAACTCCCATGACAAAATTTCTCATTTCACTATCTATTTCAGAGGTCCCAGATGTAAAATGATATTGGATTAGATTTTTATATATATATATAGTAGACAAAAGTTATTAATTAGACAATTAACATAGAAATAAAATGACTGAAATAAAACCTTTACTATTGAGAGAAATGCCTAGACTACTCAAGCAGGTCCTGTTTGCAAAATCTAAAGGATCAGACCAGAATTCTCCTTCTCCTCTATTTAAGATTCAATCAAGTGAAATCACTAATCACTCAACTATTGTAAATATGTTTAATAAAAAACCCCATTAAACTAGTAGAACATGTGAAAGTCAATTGTGAAACTGAATATTGGTAAGATTCATTGCCTTTCTATGCCACAGCCACTGTGAAACTCAGGTCTTTTCTATTTCCAGTGCAGGGAAAAACAGTGATGTTTATTCTCCAGATTATAAAAGCTCATGAAACAAAAGTGGCATTTTGAATAATGGAGAATCCCATAGACACAGATGAAGCATTTCATTCAGAACCAGGTTTGGTTTTCCTTTCTAGATATGTATGTCAAAATATTGTTAGGTATAATATATATGTGTATATATGTATGTATTTATCTATGTAGGATATATATTGTTGAAGTAGACTTAATCCGAGGATTCTACATAATCTCAGCACAAAATATTTGTTTGTTGAACAAATCAACACTAAATCCTTAGGCTCAAATTTAAGTTTATGAAGTTCTAGCTACCTAAATTAACTTGGAATTGCTGACTCCACTTTTACTCCTAACAGAAAGAATTAGATGAACTTTCCATTTGAAATGATTCATAGATATTACTTTCCATTTCACAATCTAACTGCAATTTAGAACAAGCCAACAATAAATAGCAAAAACATGACACTGACAGCAGTACAGAAACCAACTAGGGGAGCAAAACAACAGACATGGTTTGGACATTTCTTTGAGGACAAGACAGGTGATCTGAATTCCAACAAGTTTGTGTTACATTTGTAGAAGCCACTTTGAGAAAGATAGTTCTGCTTCTTCAAAGTAAATGCCATACAGTGAATTAGACCAGTGAAAACCTGCAGAGTTAAAGATCATGGGCAGAGGAGGACAAAAGTGCTGCTAGTCTAAGTAACAGAGTAAAAGCTGCTGAGTCTGAGCTCAGGGTTGCTCAGAGGACACACTTCCCACCTTCAGGGATCATTTGCAGCACTTGAGTTGCTCAGTCAGCTAAATGCTTTGAATGTCATTTTTCTGCACTCTCCAGCACTGCTCCTGTATTTTTCACAGCACTTGAAAGTTTCTCATTGTGTGATTCCACTCATACCAATCCTGGGCTGATGAAATTTCAGGGACTTTCATGGAGTATGTCCTGATCTAAACAGTTACACAGTATTAAATTTAATCTACTACATCTATTTGGCTGTATATGTCATCTATGAGTGTCACAACCATGTGTACATATTCTATACTTCATATTCTAGTGATGTTTCCTCTACAATGCAAAGAAATAGATTCATTTATTGGAAAACTTAGTGAAGAACTCAAAAAAATGGGGGAATTCTGAATTCCAGTGGGAAAAGTCCCATGAACTCACTGTAGGCAGTCTCTCCCATCACAAGTATGATTTGAATTCCAAAACCTTTATGAAATAAGTTTAATGCAATTTTATGAACTAATATACACATATATTGAGAAGTTAAGTGACTTAGTTCAGTTGGTGCGATGAGTGGAAAAAAAATATTTAAAGAAAAAAATCCTGATTGTCTGTAACATAATTTGACAATATCTCTTATATTAAGAACCTTAACTATGTAGTACATTAAGAACCACTAGTAGCACTTCCTTATAAATTGATTCACTTCATGTAAAACAAGCAAACCTAGGATAACTCCTGGGCTGCATCCACAGGAGTGTGGGCAACAGGTCAAGGGAGGTGATTTTCCCTCTCTGCTCTGTTCTGCTGAGACCTACTTGGAATCCTCGTGCAGTTCTGGTGTCCTCAACATCAGAAGGACATGGAACTGCTGGAGCAAGTCCAGA
>NW_008676367.1:99843-114740 GCF_000695815.1 Acanthisitta chloris
TGACCACACTGTTCCTGCTCCAGCCCAGGATGCCATTGGCCTTCTTGGCCCCCTGAGCACACTGCTGGCTCATGTTCTGCTTCCTGTCTATCCACTCCCTTCAGAATGTATTAGAAGTCTCATTTTGTCATGAGGAACTGCATTATAAAGATCAGATTATTCATTCAAATGATTCATTAAGGAACTAAGAAACATGTCAGTTTTATGCATCCCTTCCTAATTTTTGTAGGGATTTTTTTAATTAAGCACTCAAAACTTCATCAAAACTTGTAATTTTTTTGAAGGAATCTGTCCTGAGAATTTTTTGACATTGACCTTTATTATAAAAAAAAATCTGCTGTTGTGTAACTGGGATTATTAACATAAAAATAATCATGTAGATAAATTCCCAAACTATGTCCAAAAAGATCTGATCTTTTTCTTTTCTTTACTCTATGATCATAACAGACATAATATCCCTAAAAAGGAACTTTCTGCTCAAAACTATAGCAGAAATCAGAATAATTACTACTTTTGGTGAATGCTTTAAATATAAATCCACGTATTCAGTTGATCTCAGAATGGGGCAGGGAAGAAAGGATGTGCTTGTGGTTTGTGTGTGTGTCCTTTCTCCCAGGATTTGCATCACTTCCTATTATATCCATTTTTCAAGCTGTCTTCAATTTAGAATCCTTAGCCAGTGGCAGAAAATTGTACTTGAAACAAATTACTCAGCTTTGTTCAACAAGAAAACTGCAATATTTAATTTTGGAATTTGATTCCAAACAAGTAACCTGGGGGCAGTAGATGCTGCCAGTAAAGAGGGAAGTGATTTGTCATATTATACTTGGATGCAGCTGTGATTTCAGAACAGTCTTCCCCTTACAGTGTGAGGAGACACACACCAAAATGATGAGACATTTATGCAGAGGTTATAGCCTCTTTACCTTTCCTCCTTGTTGACAGATCTGTACTTGCATACAACAAGGGAGATGCAACAAGACAATTTCAAGAGACCATGGAGGAAAAAGCAGTGTACAATGACCCATTAGTTACTGGGTTTTGCCTGGAGAGTGAAAAACATCAGGAAGACTGGGTTTGTCTCACTCGTAGAATCATAGAATCATCAAGGTTGGAGAAGACTTCTAAGGTCATCAAGTCCAACCATTAGCCTGTCACTGCTGCCAAACACACACAAAACCCATGCACACATGTTGGTGCTTTTGTGGTTTCTGTTGATGCTTTTGTGTTGCCTCCACTACTGAAGATCAGTTGTAAAAATCTCCTGCTGCAGGATTTTTGCAAGTATCCCTAAATGTCATCTTCTGAAGGCAAACTGAGATTCTTCAATGTGTCACTCTCTTTGTAACTCCTTCAGTCAGTGGAACAACACCTAGGTAAGGTGTGGTTGATAGCAGAGGAGAAGAGTAGAGCTTAGGCTCTGCTTCCCAAACTCCCTTTCCCTTTTGATGTCAAAGCTCTTTTTGTGCACAAAATGTTCACCAACAGGAAAAAGAGAAAATCTCATGTTAATTTTCTTGTATTCTCTTTCTAACAGTGCTCAGATTCCTTTCTTTGGAAACGACAGCTTTCATGTACAAATTTATCATGGACTTAAACTCCCATTGTTACACTGTATAGTTTCTGAATTATAACAAGCTGCATTACAATTTTGCAGGAATGTAGATAATTTTGCTTTGTGGTTGTGTTTGAAAAGGAAGCACGGAGGATGAAGGAAGATTCTCAGCATAGATATTGTGTAGGTTTCACTGTTTCAAACATAGAAAATAGTGCAGAAAATGTGCCTCTGTAAAGTCAGAGACTTTGCATACTGCTTTAAAATATAAACAAATCACCAAATAGCTTTGAAAACAATCATAGAATCATCACAGAATCATAGAATTTTAGGGGTTGGGATGGAGCTTAGAGATGATCCAGCCCCAAGCCCTGCCCTGGGCAGGGACACCTCCCACCAGAGCAGGTTGCTCAAAGCTCATCCAACCTGGCTGTGAACACTGCCAGGGTTGGGGCAGCCACAGCCTCCCTGGGCAACCTGTGTTGGTTAACCAATGATTTAAGGTCTCTTTGTTACTCTCTCAGTTGATCAAAACCAAGAAGGAAATGCTCCTTTTTCCCTCCTTTTACTTGCCAAGAAAGAAGGAACTCTTCAGACAATCAGTCAGAAGGACATAGCTTATATAAAAGGCAAATAATTGCTTTCAGAACAGTGAGAATCCAATTCCTTCAAGAAGATAACAGTGTTCCATGAATATGAATATGTTTCTACCAAGCTAAACAGTCAGCCAGGCACAGCCAAGGCAATCAGGAGGCTGGGGAATAAATGCTATAGATATTAGACAAACAGCAGGAGGAAACAGTAGGAATCCATAGCATACTAAGCAGGCATCAATGCAAGCTACATATTTCTAGTAAATCACACAAACTGACTAATTATTGTAGGCAGTATATTGCCAGGCTTCTGGAAAACACGAGGATTTCTAGATACTACAGCAGTGTGAACATGAAGGCAGGTGTATGTATCAGGTGTTTGACCCAGCTGATCTCCAGAAGGTTTGTGTATTTTCCAAGATACATAAATTCAGTCACACTAGGTTGTTATCCCATCTCAATCAGTCAGAGTGCAAAGATATAATGGCAATCTTCCTAAAGGAAGATTAAAAAGGGAAGTATAACAGAGAGAAAGCATTTCAGAGGATGGTGAAGAAAATAAAGACCTCTGCAGTGGATGGAATTAACACACATGCAACACCAGGACCATTTTGTAGGACTAATCTCATCTGCTATCAGCCTCCTAAACGTTCAATAAGCAGGCTAAAATAATTTTCATTATAATCTTTTGGTTCTTAACAGACAGTGGAAAAGGACTGGCACTCCAGGTAGCTGAGAGTAAAGGAAAACTCGAATATTGTCTTGGCTACAGGAAGAAAACAGATTTATGCCTATTTACACATGGATCTGGGGACATTTATGATGTCATAGTGAAACTGAAGTATCTGATCAGGAATGGCAGATGTGATTAAAAATCTGTGGGACACCCATGGCTTTCTGGAGCAGCAGCTGGATCAGGGCAGAAAAATAGAGGATTTAAACCAGCAGGATACACCTGTGTCTGAAGACCCTGAATCCCTTTGCAGATAAATAAACTGTATCCTCTTCTATACACACACTGTACATCACTTTCTGCCACTAGATTTGTCTAGTCTTCTGTCCATCTGATTCCCTCCCAGTCATAGCCTAGTAATGTCAGAACAAATAATACACAAAAGGGAAGAGCAACATATAATAGCCTAAAGTAATTAGAAATGCTGCAGAGGACGAGAAATACACAAACTGAAGGTTTTGCTTAGCAGAAAAATACTATTCACATAGTGCTGCTGTGGATAACACATTTCATTACAGCTGCAAACCTGTAAGGCTACTGTCACAGGATGCATTAATGTACAGGGAGAGTTATGAAAAGCATATTAATCTGAAAATAAAGTGGGGAAAAAGCACAAGGTTCTAATTATAGATATGAAAGCAAACTCTCTACCATGAGACTTGGATGTGTTTAGGCAGTTTCATCATAGGAAAGACTCATATTCCTTCTAATGCACTGATTTTCAAAAATTTCTGTCCTGAAACACAGTTTACAGCCCAATAATTTTGGGCAGTGTCACATGCTAAAAGACAGATCAGCTGAAATTTAATTTCAGCTTGCCATGTGATCCCACCTGGAAATGCTCTAGATTCATCTGCATTTAAACAACATTCCAGGATAACTGTTGGAATCTCAGTCTAAAAGATGAAAAGGGTTTATATGCAAGAACATAATATGAAAAATCCATTCTTCAGACTTGCACTAGACGAGGCTCAGGTTCAGTTAATCACATTCCAGCATCTTCCCCTTCCCTCCATTTTTGGTGGGGAGATCCCTCTGTTTGCTTTCCAGTGTTGATGGTCTTCATTATTAACACATGTACTGAATGTGCCAGTTGGTATTAAATCAGATTTCCTTCATCACCACGTTAAAAGACATTGATTACAGAATTCTACCAAAGTTTTTTTTTCCCTCCCCAGAAATGAAACCAAGTAGCTTTGTCAGATTTTTGATGGAATTACTAGCATATCACTTCCCAACCCAAATATTCTGAGCCCATTACATCTCCAAGAAGTGGCCAGAAGAAACCTCCTCAGAGTTCTAATCAACTTGATGTCAGTGGAAATGCATTTAAGAGCTAGGCCAGTAAAAGTGATTAAGAACCTGAGGCAAACAAATTATTTTTCCAGGATATTACTGAAGTATCATTTCAAAGGATGATATTCTGTTTTCAGGATTAAATGAATGTGCTTTTCATCCTTTTGTTTGTTTTGTTTGTCCTCTTAGTATTAGTTCATTTTCAACAATGGGAAGAGCAGAATTTTTAAAATGAAAGCTTAAAAATAAATTTTTTAAAGAATTTTCTGGCCTGGATCAGGAACAGTGTGGTCAGCAGGACCAGGAGGTGATTCTGCCCCTGCACTCAGCACTGGTGAGGACACACCTTGAATCCTGTGCTCAGTTCTGGGCCCTCAGCTCAGGAGGGACATTGAGGGGCTGGAGCAGGTCCAGAGAAGAGCAACGAGGCTGGGGAAGGGACTGGAGCACAAGTGGCATGAGGAGAGGCTGAGGGAGCTGGGGGTGTTCAGCCTGGAGAAGAGGAGGCTCAGGGGAGACCTTCTCACCCTCTGCAACTCCCTGACAGGAGGTTGGAGTCAGGTGGGGGTTGGTCTCTTCTCCCAGGCAACCAGCAGCAGGACAAGAGGGCACAGACTCAAGCTCTGCCAGGGGAGGGTTAGGTTGGAGATTAGGAAGAGATTTTTTCCAGAGAGAGTGCTCAGGCATTGGAATGTGCTGCCCAGGGAGGTGGTGGATTCCCCATCCCTGGAGGTTTTCAAGCTGAGACTGGATGTGGCACTTAGTGCCATGGGCTAGTGACCACGGTAGAGTTGGACTTGATGATCTTGGAGGTCTTTTCCAACCTGGTTGATTCAATGATTCTATGATTCTTGCCACTTGATTTAAGGGCTAATAGCCTTTCTGTCCCAGTTCATATAACTGTGGCAGATGTTGGCCTAGCACTAGTTAATCAGTCAGTCTCCCTGGGTTATTTATTTCTCTTTTGATGACACTTTTTAATGATAATTCAGGAACAAGCTGATTTGTAACAATGTAAGGCAATGTTGTTTGTGATGTAGATACAAGAGCACAGAGTATTATCTTGTCCTTTTTTCTCTATGTTTCTCTCTCTGGCTGCATTCTTTATTCTAATTTAAATTCTTTCTGTTTCCTTTTAGGAAAACCAGCTGGATTATCCTGGCAAATACCTCAGGAAGGCAGAACTAATTACTCCAATTATTACTGGAGAGCCAGGTGGGAAATTAGAGTGTGGGGCCAATTGGGGACAGATAAAAAAAAAAAATCTCCTCGGAGTTTAGAGAGGAAGCTGATAATACTTAGGTTTACAATGCAGCTGCTGTTTATCTTGACTCACTTCTTTCTAAGTGTGGTATTTAGGTGTTAGCAGGAAGGCTATTCTTGGCTTGAGGGAACATGTATAAAATATAGACAGCCTTTAAAATTTAAGAGAGAGGATAAGAACTAATATTAGTGCCTAGGCCTGATTCATTGCTTAAGGATTCCTTGTGACAGAAAGAATTTCTGATCGTTTCAATTAAAATCTCCACTCCTAAAAATAAAGGAGGTGCAGTACAAGGGGATCTGCATGTAACAGGCTAGTTGCAAGTGCTTCCAGTACTTATATTTTGTTCCCCTATGTCCCTTTTCCCCCCCTCTGTCTTGTGGCAGCTGTTTGTGCAAGAAATTACCCTTATTGGTATTTTCTGCTTTAAGTTTGGTTGGCATCAATTAATCTTATGCTGTCAAGGGTAGTAGGTGGAAGACCTTTGGTAGAACATCATGGCAGAAACCAAGGTTGTGATTTTATATTAAAGACAGTTTAAACAATACCAGATTAAATTTTAGCCTTTTTATATAGAGAGGGAGTAGAGAAGTTTGGTAATTATTCTTTCAATTAGATCTCTTTCTGGGAAAAGGGTCACATTTTATTCAGTCATATTTTATGTCACAAACTGACCTCTTCTACGTGTACATCAGAATGGCTGTAAGACTATATAAGCAGATATTACAGCCAGCAAAAATGGGTTTTAAAAAAGATCAACAGTTTTGTATTGCTCTTCAGGGAATACATTGAGAGTATATTTCATCATGTAGTTTCCCTTGTGCACCTTGGTGGGAGAAAGTGTCTATAAATATAATGGTCTCTTCCTTTCTAATTATTTCTTGTGTTTAAACCAATTAAAGATAAAAAAAGCTTCTGAGGGAAAAGCAGCCAAATATGTCTCATATTCATGTTAGATGACCAAAGATGAAGTTATGTTCCACAGAAGTGACTTTCTAAAAGATGCAAAGCCATAAATTAAACTTGATTATGAAAGAAGGAAATTCTCAGACAATCCTGAAGTTACATAAATGTAGTAGTTACCAGTCTCAGCATTTTCTTTCTAAATCAACATTGCTTGTGCAAGGTCCAAAAAAATTCACCTTAATATTAATCCAGAAAGTAATTGAAGTCTAATCCAAGAAAAGTTTCTCATCTGCAGTAACCCTCCCCTTTTCAGTCTGGAGAACCAAGACATCAAAGTACAGATTTGTGCATAGGCAAAAGCATTTGCAAATCTCAGTAACTATATCATGATTAGCCCTTAATAATTTCCTTCATCTGTCTTTTTTTTCTCTTCATCACTTTCTGGTTGAAGGTATAAAATCAGGACATTTTTCACTGAACATCCTCATAAGGGCTAATATTAGACTTCTGATGTTTCAATCATTGGAGTTAAAAAAAAGAAAATGATAAATTTTTAAAGTGTGGAGATGCAGCAAGTGGATTTAAGGAACATCTCAAACCCTTGGTCTGTTCTCATAACACTGTAAGTCCTGTGGCTTAAACAATGTTCCTCTAGCCTAGCTAAAGAGCAAATAGAAGGAGAATGACTTTTTCACTGAGTTTTAATTACTCTGAAGGATGTGGCAACGTTTTTTGTGCCTGTGCTGTCACTTTGTTTCATGCCTTATTTTACCCAAGAGCACTAATCCATTTATTACTCTTGTGTGTTCCTCTTCAGGAGAAAGTGTAATATAGTTTCCAAGATAATTTGCTCCAGGGTCTATTCTGTGCAGATATGATGGATGAAAATTTCACCAGGACTATGCAGCAAACTATAAATGAAAATTTACAAGTCAAATATTGCCAGTCACTTACTTAGAGAGATTAGGTACCTTTCCTCCAAAATGTTATTGAATGACTTCCTGGAATGTTTTCTGTGGTATTTCAACTATTTTTTTCATAAATAAAGAGAAGGCTGCCTTAATTAGTGGAATACAGAGATAAGTGATGAAATGGTCAAAACTGAATTTCTTATAGTTCAGGCTGATGAACCAGAAAGCTCAAAAATTAAGAAAAAAGTGTTTTTTAGCTTAGACTATTCTGGGTAAACAAAATAAAAACCACAGTATTATAAAATATGCCTGTTAGAGCATGATCAGAGAGCTTGTTTGGGCTTCTGGTGGCAAAAAATGAAAAAATCCTGCAAGAGTTCATGAAAGGTTATACTAATCAATGAGTGCACATCACTAGCATATCATCTAGCAGAAGTTCACTAAGTATGTGTGAATCTTTAGATTCTGAACTAGTATAAATCTCTTCCTTCTGTTTGCCTGTGGAAATATGTCCACAGAGGCTTTGCTAGAACTTTTGGAAATCTTTTGTTCAGATTCAGTCATTTGTACAGGGAGACAGATTCTTACTGACAGAACTTCATTTTATGCCACTCAAAGGGTGATGCTCAAAGGCCACTGGAAATGTCACCAAGTGAACCTCTGAGCCATGGCAGAACTGTCTAGAGAAGGTTTTGGTATTCAGGACATGGACTGGATGGCATTTTAAAAAAAAAAATAAAATTCCCACTCTCTTGGAAGATGTGTGTGGGGAACCACTGTTCTCAAACAAAAATTACAACTTTCTGACTGAAAATCCTCACAACAATGAGGTCAAGCACAGAGGATGACAGAAGCACTGTGAGTACTCATTCACTCTGAAAAAAAACCTGATATACTCCTAAAAGAGTCTCTGAGCTGAACCTCAATGCCTACAATCCTAGAGGAATGATACTTTGCATGGGTACAGCATCTTCAAAGGGAGAAGCTCCAAAATTTCAATTACAATGTGATTTATATCTCTATATCTCTCTTCTACTAGAAGTCATAGAAGCATCCTGAGACTACCTAGCAAATTCACACTTTTGAAATGTCTGAAAATATATTCCCCCTTATATTTCTTCATTGGATAAATGGTTGTAGGTGGAAAATACCAACTGGGACTTATTGACTGAGCAATTTCATAGGGCAGATAGATCAGTCATGACCTACAACTGAATCAAGACATTCATCATGTGCTTTTAATTGTGAGATTCAATCCTTACATGGATGCAATATTTTTTTAAAATCTGTAATATTGCATAGCATGTCATAATAAATCTTTCAGCAAAGTATATTGCACTTTCTGAAACAAAGAGAGAAATTGGCTTGCAGAACTCAATGAAGATCACAATGTGTATAATAAGATTTACCAAAGCTTAAGAAGATGAAATATTTTTTCTGCTCAGGGCAGAATGTCCAGAGTAAGATAACATACAACAAAGCATATCAGAAAAATAACTAACACAGTATCCAAGAACAAAACTTTGAATTATCTTTATATTATGAGGTGATATGAAAATACAGAATCTGACAATATATATTCAGAGAAACAAAGATTATCATAGCAATGCTCACAGTTATTTATATTAACCATATGGTTGTGTTGGCAAAATATATAGTTATATTTTCCAATATTTACTTACAACTATACTAATACATCTTGATAGCACAAACAAAGCATTAACACAATTCTCACATGGGAAAGCAAATACAAAAGGAGTATATTTTCCCCTGATAATTCCACTCATGGACATGCCTAAATTTTGGTGTCATCCCCATGAGCTGAACCCAAACCATGTTGTTACAGCTTTGATTTTGCTGCCTAGAAACCAATTCTCATTGGTTTTTGCCTCCAGCTACTGGTCTTAAAGATCTTGTTCCTCTAAGTCCCCTGCTGTATTTGCCAGGCCTGTGTGAATGACTTGGATGACTAAAACCTTTCAAGTGGCAACCTAATTTATTTTACACTGTTTAAAAGACACTAACCCACAGGCTACGTTTGGCAGAACTTATGCATTGAGAATATTTGGAACTGTAAAAAATAGTATCAGTATGAAAAGGTTATGAGTATACCACTCAATCCTTGAGAATACCAATGTCATCTATGGTAACTCTATAAATCAAGGAAAAATGGGAATGAATATTTGCTTCCAGTTAATTGCAGAGCTCATTTGGTCCACAACAGAGATAGGTGAGCAACAAAAATCATTTGATCTTTAAGATTTTCAGTTGCTTTTATTCAGCTGTGAAAGTCCCAGAAAAATTCTAGAATACTGAAGCAATTCTCAGTGAGTCTTGAGTTCCTCTAAATTCTGAAGGACTTTCCCACAAGATAATCGTATTCACATGCTGAAACTGAACTGCTCTTGATTTGTTTTCCAGCTTTTAGTTTAATTAATTTTTCAGATTGATCTTTCCCATCTTAGCTAGAAATCAGGCACAAAAAACCCAACCTGGCTGCCTTGGCTGCTCTCAATGGTGAGAAACAACACTTAATATTTGATCAGACTTGGAGTTGTAAGAGTTCTCAAGGTAGGAGAGATAAATTGCATCATAAGTGAAAAACAGGGAATTACAGATCATGAGTTATTTGCAGATTTTGATGACAAGTAGCAACATGACTTTGACTGGAAAAGTAATTTTACTGACCAACTGCTAAGTATGAACCTTTCACAATGTTTCAAAATGTGGTAGGTTTTTTTTCAATTATTTATTTGGGGTTTGGGGTTATTTAATGATACAAATATGAAAGGAAAACATTTTGTATTTGTAGGCTCTGAAGTTTAAAATCCAAGACCTTACCTTAAGGGTCAGATTACGATGAAAAAAATGATGAAAAGGTATTTATTTACAATTATCATTCTGGATAAAACACATCATGACAAAGCATGAATGGAAAATTCCTGATTTCCCATTTTCATCCCAAAATTTCTCTTTTAAAAAATAAGTTATTTTCAAAATACTTGAGAATACTATTGAACAGGCTGAAGTTTTATAAGCAGATTGATTTGGATTTTTGTATGATGAGTACTATGTCTGGAAAGATTTAATAGAATGCACATGCACAGTGAAGGATTCTTGCATCAAATAAGAGAGTTTTACAGTTCTACCTTCAAATTCTAATTTGATTTCTTCACCTCTGTGGAGCATATTTTCAAAATACTTGAGAATACTATTGAACAGGCTGAAGTTTTATAAGCAGATTGATTTGGATTTTTGTATGATGAGTACTATGTCTGGAAAGATTTAATAGAATGCACATGCACAGTGAAGGATTCTTGCATCAAATAAGAGAGTTTTACAGTTCTACCTTCAAATTCTAATTTGATTTCTTCACCTCTGTGGAGCATTAAACTACTGATAAGGCAGTTTTACAGTTCTACCTTCAAATTCTGATTTGATTTCTTCACCTCTGTGGAGCATTAAACTACTTTTACGTCAAATATAGCAACAGCAATTATTTCCCCCAGTATACAAATTGCAGAAACCTGAAAGATGTTGATTTTTTGATGACTGAACTTAACACCAATTTACCAATTGTATATATGGATTCAATTTATTAATTAATTAGTA
The DNA here is from genome assembly GCF_000695815.1 of Acanthisitta chloris. Lineage (NCBI taxonomy): Eukaryota > Metazoa > Chordata > Aves > Passeriformes > Acanthisittidae > Acanthisitta > Acanthisitta chloris. The sequence goes on from NW_008676367.1 coordinate 110,714, forward strand.
CCTCAAAGCTGCATTGAAAAGCATCTAAATGATGAAGGTCTTATGAATAAAACAAAGGTCATGATAATTAAGTTTTATATTTGAGGTCAACAGAAGCAAATAAACATTTGAAAGAATATGCTTTATATGCAAAGGGAAATGGAATTTTCCTAACATATCCTTTGGCACAAAACACTTAATTTTCATGCTGTTGTCCATTATTACACATGGAAAAGATAATCACTTTGCTCATGAAACTTTGGAAGTCATTCTGTTGGGCCCTTTCAAGCTCCAGTATTACGGTGTCTCCTTCTTTGTCAACACTATATTCATACCCCAAAAAAACTACTCAGGATTTCACATTCCAGTAAGTGTTGCATTGTAGGTCCTCTGCATTAAGTGCATAGGTCAAGCCTGATGTTCACCTAACACTTTTATTTAATCTTAGTGCCTTATGTAAACACCAATATTAATAATTGCTTTATGAAGTCAATATCCTGAATATGATATAAAAATAGATCCTGACAGCATTGGATATTCCCTTTGAATTTAATGAGTGTTGAGTCAGCTCCATACTTCGTATTTTTTTATTCAAACACTATGAAGAGCAATGAACACCAAAAGACAGATATTATTCATTATAATCTTACTATTTAATTACTTTAAATCAACAGGTAAGACACTGATCTTATTTAAGCTGAAGACTCATTGCATTGGTGCTATGTGTAAAGGGCCCTTAGAGTAAAGGAAGGTCAGGATCTTAGCCTACAATTCAAAGACAGCATAGACTACTTTTTTTCCCCATAGCACAGCAAGTGAAAGAAATAGCCACATCAGTTCTATAACCATGGGACACCACTGTGGTGCTGTTTGTGTTTCTTTTTACCTTCTGAATCGGTTAATCCTACTCCCGACTGCTTTACTGGGTCTTGTCCATTCTGGCTCATCTTCCCTCTGTTAAAAGATATGGTGATTGTTATCAATAACACCAGAAAGAGATGAGAGCTAAGAAAATGATACACCAAAGTCAAGGAGGCTTGGTTCTGTACAAAAAATAAAGGCAAATGTCACAGGTATTTCTAAACAAAAATAATATATATGTATTTAATTTTAAGAAAATAAAGCAGTTGATTTGGGGTTTTGGTTACTATTGGGATAAGTCACTTAAGAATATATTTTTTTTCTCTTTTGAAGACAACTGCAGGTATATCTTGATGAGCCTGTGCATTCTTATAGAATGGGGCCAGCAGGTGTTGTCTGCTACCTGTTCCCCATCACTCTGGGATTCCACCACCAGTCTGTATAGCTCCTCTCCTCACTATATCCTCTTATAATGATCAGCAAAATATATAATAAGCAGTCACAAAATTGATATTTGGTCTGCAATACCATTACTTCAAAGGTAAGGTGTGGTTATCATCTTCTTTTAATGTTTGTTTTGCATCACACTTAAATTGTAGCATAAGAAACAATCCTGTTATGAGACTTAAAGTTACTCTAGTGGTGAGACACTGGCCCAGGTTGCCCAGGGAGGTAGAAGATGTCCCAGCCCTGGCAGTGTTCACAGCCAGGATGGATGAGCCTTGAGCAACCTGATTTAGTGAGATGTTCCTGCCCAGGGCAGGGATTGGGGCTGGATGATCTATAAGGTCTATTTCAACCTTAAAATTCTATGATTCTATGACTAATGTTAAAGTAAACTGAGAGGAATAAACCATACTCTGGAGGTCCTTCTTTTCCTCCACTGTATATAGAAAGAACCTGGTTTACAATCTTGGTATCTATTTTTAGGCAATGAAAGTTGGGGAAAATAGAAGCTATCTGTAAACATACTTGTTGCAAGCTCTAAGGCATGATTAAAATCATCCTCAAACATGTCTGCTACTATCAGACTTTTGTGGTTCCAGTTTTCTGTCTCTTAAACGCTGCGATAGAGAATACAAGACATTATCTTTGGATGCATGTTAATCCTTTGGGGTCAAAGGCTCAGCACTGTTTGCTGCCATTGAGCCAGCTCCATGTCTCAGCAGTAGAAGCTGTTCTAATTCACAGTGAACTAAAAAATTAGTATAAAAATGACAGTTTTCTAAGTGATTTTGAATTCAATTTTCACTGAAAGGTATTATTTTCTTCTTCTGTAGGTAGTGCTTGATAAATCATGTTACAAATATGACAGGAGAATTATTTGTCCCAAGGGTTATATCCTCTATACACTGTTCAATTGCTTTTCACCTTTGCATTCAAAATTAATATCATTTTACAGACATTGTACTGCTAGAGATGGCTGCACAACACAAAGGCATGGAGAATCCGATCTTTATCAGAGGTGATAACATGAGTAACTTTCAGGAATATTACAGCTGGATAATAAGAGTATTTTTTTAAAAAAATTTCAAAATAGAAAGACTTTACAAGACAGCTGTGTGCAACTGTATATAAGGATTAATTTCCCTTGATAGTTATAGCTACTTAATATTGGCAAGTATTCTAATTAGTTACCTCAAACAATTCCCATGGTATCACAACCTAATTCTTTTATACTGCTTTAAGACTAGTTGTTCCTATGGTTAAAAGCATTTGGACTAAAGCAAAGAGTTTAAAACTCAGCCAATCCAACATGAAGTGCTGGAGCAGGTCCAGAGCAGAGCAACGAGGCTGGTGAAGGGACTGGAGCACAAGTGCCATGAGGAGAGGCTGAGGGAGCTGGGGGGGTTCAGCCTGGAGAAGAGGAGGCTCAGGGGAGACCTTCTCACCCTCTGCAACTCCCTGACAGGAGGTTGGAGTCAGGTGGGGGTTGGTCTCTTCTCCCAGGCAACCAGCAGCAGGACAAGAGGGCACAGACTCAAGCTCTGCCAGGGGAGGGTTAGGTTGGATATTAGGAAGAGATTTTTTCCAGAGAGAGTGCTCAGGCATTGGAATGTGCTGCCCAGGGAGGTGGTGGATTCCCCATCCCTGGAGGTTTTCAAGCTGAGACTGGATGTGGCACTTAGTGCCATGGGCTAGTGACCACGGGAGGGTTGGACTTGATGATCTTGGAGGTCTTTTCCAATCTGGTTGATTCTATGATTCTCTGATTCTATGTTTTCTACTGATAGATCAGAAATTTAGTCTAAGAAGAAGTTATAACAAAAATTTACTTTATATGCCAAGATACTTACAAATATTTAACCTACATAACACTTTGCATCTAAATTGTGTGGTCTTATGGATATGCTGAATTAGTGTACAAGATCAGAACCCTTGGAGTCATTATCAAGCCAATGCAAATATTGACTAGAATTTCAGTCATCCATATAGTCAGACATATAAAAGAATTTTTATACAGAACTCAAAATTGAAACTGTTATCTAATTTAAGCATTCACTCCAGGAATGGTCTAATTGCAAACAGTAATTCTGTCATTTGTTTTCATTGAAGCCCTGGAGATTAACATCAAAATTAAAACATGGTTTCTCTATATAAATTTCTTGTGCAACTTTTACAGCCTCTGTCTAATGTTATCATGGAAATAATTTACTTTAAAATGCCATAATGCAAAAAAACCCCAGTCTAATCCTTATCAGAGAATAAGAGGCCTGCATATCTCTTATTTCTTAAGTATAATTCATGAAAAATAACTACTATAAGGGAAAATCTGAAGCTGTGGAGAATTTTTCCTGCTTTTCACTGGAAACAGAGCTGCTTTCAGGCTTGATAGACCAGTGAATCTGTTAACCAAATACCAAGTAACCATAGATTCTGTGACATTGCTAGGCAATACACAGTAAGTTATACTATTTGGACTCAAATTTAGGATATGTCCATTAAAAAGTTCTATTGAGAGTTCCATCTTGTGTTTCTGTGCAGAAAGATTTTGTGCATGTTTGCTTTTCTCTTTAGGAATGATGGCAAAGTAGTTTTCTTTTGAGGCTGTCAAATCTGATTAAAAATCTTACTTTTTTGCCCCTGGGAAATATGACTCTTTTTAACCTAGGCCAACATGAGTGAAAAGTTCAGTGATGATCAAGTAATTGTCACTCCACAACCTGAGCTCACATTATCCTGCTGA
>NW_008676367.1:114750-121062 GCF_000695815.1 Acanthisitta chloris
TATTAGATTTATCTTTATTTTCCTTTTAGCTGTAGACAAATACCATTGGGCTTTATTTTCAAAGTGGTAAATATCACAGTTCTAGAGGAGAATATTTTCTTCATTCAAGTGTTTTAAGAAGCTCATATCCTACTCCTGTGACAAATAATTTAGGTCTTCAAGGGAAAAGCAAAATCAACTTGTGTTCCAGAGAAAAACATTGATCAACTATTGCAGACAGTGAATGAGCAATGACCACCAACTCTTATTTTGAGAACAGTCAATCTATACATTTTTTTTTCAGTATCATTAGGCTGATCATCTACTTCGACCTATAAAAGAACAGAAATGAAATTGCTAATTGAAGGTGCATGCTGACAGAGTTATGGGAAAAAAAATCCTGGGATAACTTTGCTCTGTGGAATACTTAACTGGATGAAAGTTTTTGAAAATGAAATAATTTTATAGGATCATTACACTGATAGTAACATGATAATTCCTACAGGGACTCTGTACCTAAAAGCTTCTTCCAGCCAAGAGCTGAGAAATTGTACTCAAACTCCTAAAAAACTCGTGAGAAGTTGAGCTATATCCAGAATATGAATTCCAGTTGCACTAGTAGCACTTCTTTCAAGAACGAGGACAACCTGAAAACACGAACTAAGCATTCTCAAGCCTACAGAAGTTGTCCTTTTAAAACTTTTTAATCCATAAGCCAAGCCTAACTCTATCCACTTTGATCAAAGGCTGAGACTAACAACTCTCTTGTGTGACAACAAATTCAGGAGGTTGAGGCAGAGGTTTGGTTGGTTGTTAACAAGTCAATGCTCAACAAAGCAGAAGAAAAGTATGAACTCTGAGGAATTCTCCCCAGTTAGCTGTTATTTTACTGCACAACCCAAGTCTTCAGAGGAAGAAGATGACTGGTAAGTGAAATGCACAAATTGTGCATGGACGATACAGTATATTAAAGAAAAAGGCTTACATTCTTGGGATGGGAAAGAGATTGTTCTCTCCTGTGGCACTGCTGCTGCCTTCACTGTCCATGCTGTATCCACTGCCAAAACTACTGGCTGATGAGCCAGTGGAGACAGAACTTTCTGCAGGTCGGTGATTAGTAGACCTTGCTGTACAGGGCAGGAACAGTAGGTTACCAAAAAAACTTGTAAGACATCAGCGCCATTGACAGTAAGAAAAACTTTAATTTATCAAAATCACACAGTGCAAATGATTTCACTTTTATACTTCGCATTCAAGTATTTCTTAATAATCTTCTGTAGATGATGTTTATTTTCAAACTGAATAAGGGGTTTTAAATCAAATAGCATAGCAGCATATTTTTTTTTTCTCCAGTCATGTTAATAGTTCAAGTCAACAACCTGAAGGGAAAAAAAAAATAAATCATGGGATAGATTGATTAACACTACTTCTCTGACTTATGTTGCAGAAAAACAGTTATTGATCTGAAATTTTTCATAGGGTAATCTCGTAAAAATGAAAGTCCCTCTGGGCCTTCCTCACATTCCTCGTGAAATGTTCTTTGCACTGAGTGATTTTGGGAAGGAGAGGAGTGTGAAAGGATATACAAGTACACAATCTATAGTCACAGAGACTGTTTGAAGAGCTCTACCCCTCTCCAGACATAACACAGCAACTGCCTTATATTTCTCAACTGCTGCTGCCCATCTGGGTCTCTCTTACTACACACCTAGAATTTTAATACATGTGTTTGTATGGGAGAAGCCTAAATTAAGACCATTTGGTATAGAAAATGTACAACAGCATATGTTAGTTTTCCTTCAGATTGCCTTAATTTGTGTTTTGGATATTCTTGCACTACATGAACAAATCTTCCAGGATTTGGCATTTAGCAAGTTGAGAAGTATAAACAGAAAAGGACACTGAGACATGACACATAATAATTAATACAGGAACAATAGAATAGCTATTCTCATGTAGAATAACACAATTGTCTGGGAATATTGATGCAGATTTATTTTTATTTTTTCATTACGTGTCCTCTATTACATCTACTGTTGTCATGTTTCATCTATTCCAATTGACTGAGCATACATACTGAAGATGGAAAATGCTTTTTGGTAAAGTTATTTTTGTACGAAGACTTAACGAGGTTTTGTATTATTTTGGTGAACTGTGAAACTCTTATGCAAGCAGTTAAAAGAGATTCTTCTTTAAACAAGAAATTAGTCAAGTATCTAACTGGAAATTTAATAAGAGCCAGAACCACATCAGTGTCTTGCCTTAAATTGGCAACCAATTTTCTGTCTGACTTAATGAGCAAGATTTTTGGTGAAGACTTCTGCATGCTGCCAGCTGTGGGACCAGGAAGGTGAGTGCAACTCCTCAAACACAGTGTCAAAACAAATGAGTAATTGGATCCAGAAGTGATGAATGAAGCAATTCACATATGATCAATCCTTAGGCCAAACCATGAGTTAAGAGAGAAGTCTTATTCTGCAAAGTGATTCTTCACTACTAAACCAAACTGCCACATGACTTTTATTCCCCTTAAACTCTGTTTTTCTCTGTTGTTTCAGTATTGCCTACAGCCACAAGAGGAATATATCAGTCTAAATTGTTTTGAGATAAAATTATTCTTCAGTTTCAGTTCCTGATTTTATACATATACATTCCTGATTTGAGCATAGACTGCCTTCTTGGATGTTAGTACCAATGAATAAACTTTAAAAATCATAGTGGTTTTAACAGATACTCTCAGTATCCCACCTGGGATAGAAAGACATCCCTGTTTTGTTCCAGCAGAGAGAGCCAGAGCACAGCAGAGCTTGGGCAGCTGTGCCCAGGGGTTGCTCTAGCACTTTCACTTCATGGTACTGTGAGTCAGCTCCTATGACTATGGTGACATGTCAGCAAACTGCTGTTGGGAAATGTTGGGCAAGAATGAGATTTCAGAGAAGAGAGTTCATACTCTTCGTTATAGGGCATTATTGCCATGTATTCAACAGCCTAAATTGGGGCTCTCTTGTGCCTGTCCCAAATTAATGCATAACCTTAGTTCCCACAGTATTTGTGTGACCTGTATGACTCCTGATGTTTTGGGTTCGGAGGGTTTTTTTTGTGGGCTGGCTTTTTTTTTTTGTTTTTTTTTTATTTGGTTGGGTTTTTTTTGGTTTTTTTTTTTTTTTTGTCATGGTCTGATAAATGGCTCACAGGTGAGGACAATTGGCTGATCAACATGTCTGCAAAGCCCATGGAAGCTAAACCAGGATTGTGCCAGCACAGAAAATCATCTTGAGTCCTTCCCTTAGGTATGAATTTATTTAGTGTAACATAGATCTCAACCATAACATGTGGCTTGAAAGGGTGTTTCACATCTGGGCTTTGATTTTTTTAGTGACTTTGCTTAAGAGCCTGTGCCTGAAGCTATTTCTTGTGTCTTTACTGGTTGCTTTCTAAAACCAGTAAGAACCTAGAATTTAATTCAAGCCAGAAAATCTTGAATTAAGCCTTTATAAATGGTTTAGAAGCTTTGCTTCATCTACTTATGATCAAAATATAGCAGTTTCTTTTGAACAGCTGTATCCTGATGATACATTCAGTATGTTGTATTTTTAGGTCCTCTACTGGTTTCACTAATTCACATCATTTTCCATATTGATGTTTCTTTTCCATAAGATATCTTGGTGAGTGATTATAATGAATGCAACTTTAGATTCGTGACTGGATTTTGAAAATTCCGAAGTTTAATTTTATTGGGGTTTTTTTGGTTTTTTTTTCCCCCTGTCTGCTCTATGAAAGTAATGAACTACAGTGTCAGTCTGTGATGAGATGAAACCCACAAATAGCTGGTTTCAGGACAAATTGAGAGTCTGGATACAGAGAACTCAGAACTTGTGAGACTCCCACATTTTCTACGTCTGTATTTTTACAGACAAGTCTAGACTCTGAGCTTCTGCTGCTGGTTATAGAGGAAACTTCCAAGTTCTGAAGATGTAGCAATGCCTTCTGCCAGGCACTATTTTGCCTGAGAGTTAGAATAACCATCATTATATCTGTACTCTAAGTTGAAAGATAGAACTGGTTCAAGTGACTAGTCTGTACATTCACTTGCAGCCTTGTCCTTTCTTTTTGGATAAATCCAAGTATTCTCTTAGAAACTTTAACAAGAAAGTCAGAATTTTCTGTGGTACTCCTCTAGTCTTACTAGTATATGTAAGGTCTTCAAAGCCCTGAAAATGTCAGAACAATTTCCAACTTGCTTGGTCAATTGAGTTCATATACATGTAAGAGACAAATAACTATTCTCTTATATTTAGTTTTAATTTTTGTTTTAATTATGAGAATAGAGCAGGCTAATTCTGAGTTACAGAGCTTCTGCTTATAGCTGCCTATGATAGAAAATGCCTTAGTCCTTGGGTTTTGGCATCAAAGTTCTGGCAGGAGCTCCTTTGGTCTGTAGAACTTGAACAGATTATGAGTGAATATGGATTCACTCAGGTCCAAAGATGAGATAGTGTCTTCTGGGATCACTGAGGTGCTTGATGCTACAAGGTGTACTCTGGCTTTGCTGAAACCTCTAGAGTCTGTCTGAATAGGAACTTGGGTGAAGGCAATTGCAACCATTTGAATAATAAGTATCTAGAGTATGGAAGAGTTATGCTTCATTGCTTTCTTGCCCTTTGATTTTGTAATTATTTCCTGAATCTTAGGAAAAAAAAACCTTCACAAACCAAGCAACTTTTAGAAAGTCTTAGAGAGATTAGAAAAACTTTTAAAACACTTTTCATAAAAAAGGTCTTGCTGTCACTTCCATAGGATGCTGAAATCTTTCCATTTTTAGAGAAATGCTCTTCAGGCCTCAGCAGATGAAAGAGATTAAGCTTAACTGAAATTTATTACCCATCATGATTTGGCCTCTTTCTGGGAGAGGGGAGATATCCCTTCCTCCCCTCCAACACTTTCTTCATAACCTTTTCATGCAGTTTATCAGATGCTTGTTACTTTTTAAGCACTGTAACATCAAAGATGTTTGGACTGTCCAGTCATTGAACTGTGAAGAATAGAAATAGGAAATGAACGAGCAGTTTCCTCTGAAATAGTGCACAGAATTTCTTGCTATACAAAACTGTTGTAGCTTGATTTCATTTTCATCTGCTAATCCTATTTTAGCTGGTAGTTCCCTCAATGGGACGAAATGTTCCCTGCTTGCAATGGGTGTTGACAGGTAGACATGTCAAATTGAGTTGCTAGCAATGTGGTGCTAATGGTGCATCTGAGTGATGCTGTTCTACTGTCTGTTCTGCACAGGCTCTGGCACAACCAAAAGGTTCAGTTCAACCAATCTGGTAAATGAATGAATCTAATGAATAAATGAATGGGAAGAGTTCTCAACTGCTTATAGTAATTCTTTCAGACTCCAAGAAAGTGGATCATAATGTTATCCCTGGTGTAGGCTCAGAGTTTCCCAAGGAAGAAAAAAAAAAAAAGATAAGACTTTTCCTTCCACAGAATGATATTTGAGCATGTATTGCCTTATGACTCCTTGGAAAATAATTGCTGATTCAAAAAGATGGAGCACTTTGGACTCCTTGGAAAAGAGTTGCTGATTCAAAAAGATGGAGCACTTTAGCTCCATCTTTTTATTTCTATTTTTCCTATTTTATTCTTAGTACAATATTTGTCAAATGCATCTATGGCAAAAAGATCTTTTTTGCTTATGCTTTGGCTTATGTACCCCACTAGACAATGAACTTATAACCAAGGAAAACATGTAAGTCATGTCTCAGTAAGTGAAAATATCATATTGAAATCAATAAGAAATGAAAGAATGGAAGACATATGATTTCACTAACGTTTCAGAAAAGTTTAGTTTTTACCACAGAGAAGATGCTCTTTTTAAAACCTCACAAGAGGGACAGAGATCATTCACACAAGACCTATAGCCATGAACTGTCAAATCAGCCAGCAGCAAGAGAGAAACAATCCAGAACTGTCAGCCACTCCTGCCATTCTACACTGAATTGAATTTTTACTTTAAAGACTTAAATCTGAAAAAATGGGACTATGCAGTTTTGTGGTTCCTATAGAGGAAAGAAAAACAGACTCAAGGAGAACTTACTCCCAGGGAATAAACTGTAGATGTTCCCCTTTTCCATTTCTGTCTAGAAGCAGAAATACACTGTCAAAGCACATTGGGAAAGCCAGTTCTATTTGTGAAGGAAACAGGAGGAGGGGAAAATTCTTTTGAGCTTCCATTCAGGATTAAGTTTTTAGATTTTTGCCTCTAATTACTTGCAAAAAATTGTTCTTTAGAAGTGTCAGTCTTGTGAGAAACTCTGGGTGAAAAAAAAA
>NW_008676368.1:0-31858 GCF_000695815.1 Acanthisitta chloris
GAGGAATGTTGAAACGATGAGCAGGATGCTGAAGTCGTAGAGGGGATGCTGAAGCAATGGGAGGGATGCTGAAGCGATGGGAGGGATGCTGAAGTCGTAGAGGGGATGCTGAAATTATGGGCAGGATACTGAAGTCGTAGACGGGATGCTGAAGCTTTGGGCTGGATGCTGAAGTCATGGGCGGGATGCTAAAGTCGTAGACGGGATGTCGAAGTGGTAGACAGGATGCCGAAATCGTTGGTAGGATGCTGAAGTCGTAGAGGGGATGCTGAAGCTTTGGGCGGGATGCTGAAGTCGTAGACGAGATGCAGAAGTCGCAGACGGGATGCCGGAGCGATGGGCGCTATGCCGAGGGGGTGGTTGGAGCGGGGGTTATTTCTGGCAACCCTTGTTGCTGTTTGGGGACAGGAGCGTGGGGAAAGCGGCTGCGGGAGCCGCGTGGTGCCCGGGAGGATGCGGAGGGATGGCTCGAGGGTGGCTGCGGTGAGGAATGGTCCAGGCGGGACAGCCCGCAGGTCTGCTGTGTGGGGGCGTGTGGGGTTTGGAGAGCATCCCTGAAGCACCTCGGTCACTGGCTGGTCACACTGAGGGGTGGATAGGAGCTTCTGGGAACTTTATTTGTTTATTTATTTACTTACTTATTTTGTTTCTCAGGTGAAGTTAACGTGAAATTGACACTCCCGAGCTCCAGCTGCTCACCGGTATTGGGACCCGACAGAACCAGTCCTCGGTGACTGCTTCCCCAGGTACAGGGCTTGTGCTGGGCTCTTGGCATCTCGTGTGGGGTACAGATCTGTTCCTGACTGGTGCTGGGCTCTCAGCACCTCTCCTAGCTGATGCTGAACTCTAAGCCCCAGTCCGATAAGACTCATGTGAATTAAGACACAAACGAGGTCAAAATACCATTAGGGAGTGAGACTTTATTATTAGTCACACAAGAGGGAGAGAAGGGGTGATAGGAAAGTTAGACACAGGAAAAGGGGATAGTTAGAAGTAAGCAAGGTTTGGTATCCCAAAGCAGAGGTACTCACCACCATGGATCCAGCAGCATTCTGATGATCCATAGTTGTGCAAAAGCAGGAATAGTCACCACTATAGATCCAGCAACATTCTGAAGATCCATAGTTGTCTTTTCTTCAGTGGTGGGTGCACACACACACACACATGCTCTGACACTGGGCCTTTTTTATAGGGCTCTGTCAGGGTTCTGGTTGCTCAGCTCTTCTTGAGTTGCAAGGTGAGCTCATAGTGATTCCCAGAGCAGGCACCTCATGAGTGTCCTCAGCAGCTAGAGGGGATGTCAGTCGTTATCTGGCAGCTAGAGGATTTCCCTGGCCTTAGTCATCCTGTGGCTCAGCAGGCTTTCAGGCAATCATCCAGGCCTTTGCCAACAACTAGCTGTCAAAGCCAGGCAATGTCGAAACCAATGTTTCTTAAAAGTCCCTTACACCACCCCGTGTAAAAAAACCCCCAAACTTAAGCAATATGTTCGTCTTTATTTTTCATTCAACATTGTCATGGACAGCATTGAAATCTAGTTCCATGGTGGTGATATGGGATAGCAAGTAGAGGAAGAAAGCAAGTTTAGAAGCAAGGGAGTTATGTTTCCAATAACAGTCAAAAATGCAAATCTGTGCAAAGCCAGCAACAGTTAGAAAATGCAAATTTGGCCAATGCCAACAATAATTAAAAAATACTAATATTTGGTGTCAAATAGATATTTTAGTTTAAAGAATGTCAATGGGATCATCCTATTCAAGAAAAGGAGTATAGCTGGTGAGTTGGACCATTTGCATATTAACAATTTTCATTACAGGAGATTTTACACAAGATATTGCTACACTTGCGATAATCAAAATTTCAATGAACGTTAACACTATTGTATTAAACTTTGAACTCAAATCAGTAACTCCAAGTCTAAACCAATCAAACACTTCACAAAACAGAGACTTTGAGCATAGTAGCTGATTCTGGATTACAACAGCACCTCACCAGGCACACAGATCTGTTCCTGGCTGCTGCTGAGCTCTCAGCATCTCTCCTGATGCACAGATCTGCTCCTGACTGGCACAGCTGTGGGCTTTGAGCCCTTCACAGCCCCTCACCAGAACTCTTCTGCTCCCTCCCACACGTGTTCACCACCAGCAGTTCTGAGAGCTGTCCATCAGATCTGTTTCCTTTTGACCTAGGTGAACTTTTCTACATCACTGACTTATCTTCCTAGTTGCTTCCAAAAATAAATTTGTGAATTACACATACAGTACTGCAAACTTCCTCATGGTGAGCTGGAAATAAAACTTAAGCAATATGTTTTGATTTACTTTTCAAACTACCAAGGCTTTAAAGGAAACATCTATGGAGGCAATTAAGACTCAGTGACACCTTAATTGCTTCTCTTGAGAGTGCTAAGAATACACACACAGAGCTTTGTGCTGTGTAAGGAGACCCAAGCTAGCAAGGTCTCAAAATCGATACAACTGCATTAGTGAGGCACAGAGCCCTGGATAATTCATCCTGCAGAGAAAAACTGCACTGACAGGGCCATACTGCCTTTGGTAGTACTAGTTCTCTCAGAACCATTTCAGGAACCTATCCAGCATTGCACTGTATTTTCAATGGCTCAGCATTTTTTGTTCATTTGGAGTCTTTTTCATCCCAGTCCTTGTAGGAAATAGCTTTACAGCCACAGCCAGGACTTCATTAAGTGAGCAGGATGCTTGGAGGAGGACCAGGCTGTTACCTTTTATGTGGCCCATTACTTAGAAGAAAACACAGTATGCCTTTGTGGGTTGCACGAGACACAAATAGAACACAGATCAGGATTCTTGGCCTTGTGAGCTGAATAGTTCAGTGCTTGGAGATGCTGTTGCAAATGGGAAGTGAAAGATGTCCACTCTTTCACAGGGCAGAATTCAGTCTCTGCTGCTGGAAATCAGGGATGCATTCCTAGTTATAACTGAAAACTCTGTGTTGGGAATCTTAGGGTTTAACTAGAATAACTTAGCACACAGGAAAAAGCAGTGAGCCAAGTGAATCTTTGTATGTAGTAACCACCATCTCCCTTAAATCCCACTCTGGAGAAAGTCTGTAAAGATGGATCATTAACAGAAGTTATAGAAAACATACATTTGTCAGCAGACAAAAGGTGAGGTTACAGCCCTTGGGCTGCACAGTCCTTTTGCTCACCCTCAGATGTATGGTATTCTGGTGTGTGTGTGGGGGCTTATGCCACAGAAGGGTGTGTACCTGGTTGCCAAGCAAAGCAACCACCACCTGCCACATCTGGAGTCTCCAGCCGATTTTAACAGTAGTTTATTTTATTTTCCTGTACTTTTCATTCACTGCTCAGTCCTATTCCCTGCTGTTCTCCCCTGGATTCCCATTTTTGTACCCTCTCAGTGTTAGATTAAAGCACACCAGATAGTACCAGCCTCTTGTGTAATGTTGAGGTGAAATACTTCCCTGTCAGGGTGCATTGGTGTTGTTTACGTTACAGCAGCACTTAGTGGGTCAATTGAGATAAGTGACCCTTCATGCCAGACATTTCAGGAAGCACAAGTTTGTAATCTAATTAGTCAGAACAGAAAATGGGAGAGAAAAACAAGACAGAGTGAAATGATTAAGCACACTTCCACAACAAAGGAAGAGACCAGTGGGAGATCCAAACTTTCCTGAGTCCAGGGTGAATGCCCTAGATGATACTTCCTCAAACCAGGCAGAAGGCCCCACAAGGATACACTCTTACAATATACACCACTTTCTGGCAGAAACTTGGCAGTATTTGTACTTTCCAAAGATTTTCACAGAAAGATATTATGTTATTGTCCTAAATAAACCCTACTACTAAATATTTTTATATTCCAAATTGAAATCTGGGACTCTCTATTTCTAAAGAAACCTGAACAAAGTACAGTGACTGTTGTGGTTGTTTTTACTTGTGCACAGCCAGCAGTACTGACTCCTCTAGACTGTCTATCACTTCTCATGATGAAAGAGATCTCATTGCACACGTGTGTGTGTGGGGAAGGGTTGTTTAATGTGAAAGACCTGTAAATATGTCATGATTGCAGCAGAGAACGTGAATTTGGAAGCAGTAGCAGCTGTCAGAGATTAAAGCCAAAATAAGAAATCCACTGCTGCAGAAGTTCTTCCCTGCCAACTTCACTGAAACACTTCCATGCTTTCCACTGCACTGGGGTGGTCCCATCCTTCATTATGAAGTCCTCATATTTAGAATAGAATAGAATAGAATAGAATAGAATAGAATAGAATAGAATAGAATAGAATAGAATAGAATATTCCAGTTGGGAATAGAATATTCCAGTTGGAAGATACCTACAGTGGCCATCTAGTCCAACTGATGATATTCTTCTACTACAGTCAATCTGGATCCCTTCTTAAGGGATGACTGTTTCAAACTCCTTACCTAACAGTTCTTAGGAGTTTCTTTATAGAATGATTTTACTCAAGAATGATCCTAGACAGATTAAGGAAGCATATGAACATATAGTTATAAAAGGATTAGTATTTGGAGATTTGAAGTGCTCTAGTCTGGGCAGGCAACATGGTGATCCCAGTGTGATCAAGTTTCAGGCTCTTGGGACTTTCACCTTAGATAAACACTTCAAAATACAAATTCTGTCTGCTGTGATAGTGAACATCAGATTTTCCGTGCTTGTATTTGAAACAGAGAATTTATTCTGGGTTCTTGAGCAGATTTCCTCACCTTTGTTTTGTGTTACGAGGTGAGCTGAATTCAGCTGCTGCACATGATGATGTTAACTCTCAGAGCATGTAAAATAGATTGTTTTCAGTATTAATCCCACAGACTTAAGGAGTTACATATGTAAACATGATTTGAAATGATTTGCAAAATGAAGTTCTGAGTGGAAGTCATCCTCTACCCAGTAAGTAGCCAAATTTCATTGGTGGCATTATATATACTGATTGCAGATTCATTATAAATCTCTTGGAGATATTTCTGGTGAAAGGCGTTTATACACACACACAGGAACATTGCTGCAATATGTTTTCAAGATTCACTGCAGGTTTATATCACTAAAACAAACTTTTTGAAAGAAATTAAAGACAAGAATATTAATTTAATCCATTTTCTTAATCAGTGTAATTGTTTTTATTGACTTATTCTAGAAAAATCAATGGCAAACAACCCAAGAGAGTGTTAGTGTCACAGGTTTTCTGTTTTCCTTTCCTCTCTGTTGTCCAACTGACAGCACTTCCTGAAGGAATCATGATAAATCCATAACATCTTATTTTATTCTACCTTATTTACTTTTAACAGAGCCAGCAGACAACATTGCAAATGTGCTGCCAAGATGTATGGGTGACTTTGTGTTGAGTAAATGCAAAGGCTGATCTAGCTGATATGAGTCACAATTTTATGAGCAGTTTTAAAGAGTATAAAATTTCAGCAGGGAAGTTTTTAGTCTTTTTATAAGTGGCTTCAGAATTTGAATTGCTTTTTGGAATTTAAAGTTCCAGGTTATTAAGGCATTATCCAATTTAGATTGACTTTTCCACCTTAACTTCTTTTTATATTTTCCTTCTAGGTTTTCTTTCTGAAAAGGAAAATGATAAAACCTGTTAAGGTGCAACAAACAAGTAATTTCTTATGAGGTGGTGATATAGCTCTGAAATTATTCAGTAATGTTTCAGCAGAATGGTTCTTCACTTGAAAAGGTCAGTGTTTGAAACCAGCACTCTTTATGGTGAAATATATGCTAGTTTGGGCAGACAGGTTTTAGCAAAGATGCAGTTTCTTCTGAGGGAGGAGGTGACATTGCAGGAATAAAGTGTTCAGTGGCTGTAGCACAGAGCCTGCCAGTGGTGGGTGAGTCAGTCAGGGCTCTGTTTTTCCTGATTCAGCTTGAGTTTTGATCTCCTGTCTTTCACATCACAGATAAAAACTTAACTACCAAATTACTCACTGATATGCAATTAGAGTCTTCCCTGTTTATACTTTGCATAAGCAAACACTAATTTTAGCAGAGACTTGTACTTGGGACTTCCAATCTTTGCCTGAGCTCAGCAGCTGTTGGGTGTGACCTTCCCTTTCTTCTCTCATTAAAAACAAATAAATAAACACTGAAAAGATTTTCATGCAAAATATGAAAACATTTGAGATTCTAACTTAACAAGATGGGCAAATATTTCCTAGATAGACTTAGTGAGCTTTGTGGCACGTTTTATTTCAAGGGAATCTTACATGTTAATAGCATTAAAAAGGAATTATTAAAGAGAATTTGCTTTGTATTGTCATGTTCCTTTCCCTCAGTTTCTCTTTCTGTGTTTACTCTATTCACTGTAATGCCTTAAAATAAATAGTAAGGCCTTCAAAGCAGGTATCCTGTCTTCCTGTGGATAGTTATTGGCAGAAAAGTTACTGGAGACTGGTTGCAGCACCACATGGCATTAAGTTTCTGCAGAATGTCAGACTGCAAGTTGCTGTCTTTGTTTAGCTCCTCCTCAGGGTTTTCTAACATGTTACCACCAGTTTCTTGTCCAAAAAAATTCCCAGATTCCATTCAGTCATCCACCCAGTCAAAATCTTCTGCTATTTTACTTATTTTTCCTTCATGCACACGTAAGTTGTTGAATTCATTTGCTAGAACTCCACAACCACGACTGTATAGCTGTGTGCTGTGTCCCAGGTTCTTCCTCCTGTGCTCTCCCTTCACTGCCATAGCAGCATCCCTGAGGATCACAAATGAGATGACAAACCTGTAGTATTACTTGATGTGCTCAATAAGGCACAAACCTGACAGCCACCACTGCTAACCACCAGATATGGTAAAATCTTCCCAATAGTTTTCTGTGAAAAAGATGATTTTTTGTTTTTTTCGGGGGCAAATTTTATAGATTCTTTTCAGATTTTGCTAAAGAATGAGAAAACCTCTTTTAAGTTCTTTGCAAATCAGAATTTCTCTCCTTTCCCAAAGAATAGGGAATTCAAACCCTCTGTTTTTCAATGTCATGCCAAATCATTCCTCCTCTACTCCCTTCTGCTTTCCAAAAAAGCACTGCAACACAAAGGGGCTTCCCTTCAGCAGACTTCAGAGTGTGTGAAGGCTTCTGTTTATACCAGAAAGCAACAATAAAGAGCAAATTTTCTTTGTGGCTTATACTCATAAATTTGATAAGGAAGCCAAATGCATAGCCTTTTCCTCATTTCAATATCAAGTAGCTTTTAAAATGCCTTTAAAAGTGACTTTCACAGGGAGAAGAACAAACATGAAGTTCTGAATTTTATGTAGGCCCTGAACATTGTCATTTATAAATGGAGATAAACCCAACATCTGAACACTATTCAGTTGGCTCAGAGACCATAGGAGTAGACTCTTAGAAGAATCAACAAATTCTTTGCTGACTGAAGATCAAGCTGCTAGGGCACATTTAGAGGAGGAAAAACCACACCTCAATTCAGAATGTAAGGAAGACAAGTCGTTTTGGACTTGACTACCCTTTATGGTTTTGAGTGTCTGTGGTGTTGCCTCTTGAAACAGCCTCCTGCTTCTTAGCTGATAAACAAAATCCTTAATTATGCCACTCACAAGAGTACTGTTCAACATTAATATTCCCCAGATTCTCTTGAGTTTCATGACAGGACTTGGTTCAGTTGTCTCTGTGCATATTGAAAAAAGCAATATTCCTTCTAACGTAGCATTTTATAGCACTGAGCTCTTCTGTCATACTTTGCAAACCTAACGTTTTTAGCAGGGAGAGCTAAATACATAACTTCGAATAATGGCTGAAATAAACCAGGACTGTCATTTCAGTAAATGCCTATTTTTACACCTGCCAAATATGCAGAACAGGTAACTGGATATTTACTGATTTATGCACAATTTGCCTAAGGATTTATGAGTTACACACACAATTGCACAATTGCATGTTTTGTTCAGTTCTTCAGACTGCACAAAAAAAAATCCTAGTATTTTTCTACTTTTTTTTTCCTCCTATTGTACTTTTTTTTTTTTTTGTAGGAAATAATGCATGTGGAATAAAATGGATTTGAGGAGAAATATTAAATTGAAAACTCATGTTTTCATGTTTTACATGTGAGTTGACCTCTGGTAATTCAGAAGATTAATTAACCCCTAATGAAACATGCTTTTACTGTGTATCAAACAGCATTTTTGTTTTGACCATAAATTGTATTTCATGTTTCTTTTTCCTGAGAAATGAAAGCATTCTACTGGCTGTTTTTTCTATTTTTTTTATTTAATCTCCCCCAAAATATCATAATTTGCACAGCTTTATTCACCACCATTGTCTTTAATTGATCTGGTCATTAGGTCTTTATAAGGTTTAAGTAGTTAAAATGTAAGGGTGCAGTTATACTCCAAATAAAGTTAATTTTAAGGTGTGCTGAACCATGTGCACTAGATAATAAGCAATATTTATATATATATATGTATATAATGATATATGTGCATAATAGTAGTCAAAATAACATAACCTGTGTAATTATTATGAGTTTCTGTTGGAAATCTCCTAAGCAGAATGATTCCTGAATTTTGCTGAAAAGCTACAGGCTCACTAAAATTCATCTCTAAGAGATACTGGACATTTGCCTAATGTGTGATTCACTGTTTGTTACAAACAGCAGTAAGGATATAAAGCATATTCTGAGTTCCAGAAAAAAAACCAACAAACACCTTTCAGGATGATTGGAAGGATCCCAATACAAATGCTAAACACCAAGCTGGGAACAGAGAACATCCCCATTATGATTTCTAATATAGTTATGCTTGATATTTGACATTTTAATGAGAAAAACCTTTTCATTTTAAGACAGGACAGGTGTTTCTTACCTATTTTTGTTTTGGCACCGAGATCTAACACCTTTTTGCCTATCAGTGTGGGCTATAAGCGCTGCAGTTCTCCTTAGCACAGATTTTGCACTGTTGGTGTTTTCATCTAGTCCGTTTCTCCTTGCTGGCAAGCATTTAGTGTCTCTAGACATATTATGATTCATAAGATGAATAGCTTCCTTTTGCTCTGGGATTCAGGAGAGCAGCATGGAAGTATCTTATTCCTAGAGCAAAAGCTCAGATGAATAATGTAGTATGATGAGTGTATCACTCAGTGATGGAGATGTTCTGGAGAGTCTCTCCAGCAGCTTAACTGCTGGTCAGAAAAAGGTGGGTTAAGGCACATAATGGTCTTCTGAGTCAGATTTTCTCTGGCATAAGAAATGTCTAGTGGTAAAACAGTATTAGAATCATTTTGTAATACTGTAATTGGCTACAAACTTCATTCGAGATTTTAGCTTTCAACTGCTTTACTAAATTAACATCACACAAATGCTAATTACTGAAGAGAATTATACAGTAAACTCTCATGCACATTACACTTAGATAAGGTCAAAATCCCACTTTTATCAAAAGGTGAAAGTAGCTTTTTTTTAAAAAAACAGCCTATTGACACCATTGATTTGGAAAGATGTGAGATTTTCAGTAATTATTACATCATAGTACTGCATATTTGCGTGTGGGTTCATTCTGTAGCTCTTCATTAATAAAGAATTTTCCATGGTTTACCTATACATATATTAACCCCCCAATTTTCTTGCAACTCAGAGTTGAGCTGCCTAATCGCTTTTGACTCTTTCTTGGTTTAGACTTTGAATACTTCAAATCAAATACTTCAGGTTTAGAATCTGATCTTTTAATATGGCTGTTTTATGCCTGAGTATCTCTATTGAATTCAACAGAATTATTCACAGTGGAATAGAAGCTGATTCAGTAATGCCCATATCCAAAAAACAGGAATTCACTGTAGAAAACTTGCAACATGTTGTGTTTAAATTCAGAAAATGTAAATAATAGCTCCTTAGTGAGTCGTGGTGCCAAAGACCAGATAGGTACCAAACCATCTTGCACCTCAGTTTTTCAATAATTAGGAACTGGAATGTCCAGTGAATTTTACTATTTCAAGGTGGTTTTATAAGAATATAAGGTAGCCAATTAAAAAGGCAAAAATTACATATGATCATCCTGGTTAACTACTTTGAACTGCCTGTAAGTGCTACCAGAAACTGGAAGATGAAGTGTGTTATCTCAAAGTCATGGGCAATCATGGCTGGAGCTCTGAAGAATATATACTAAGAACACAAGGATCAGATTCGTCATCTAAAACATCTGTTTGGTCCCACAAGTTTTAAGATAACAGAAGATGACAGAGATTCAAAATGAAGAGATTCACAGGAAGCCATGAGCCCATAAACATAGAATACCTTGAGGCCATCCAAAGTTCTCTGAGTCATCTCTCCCTAATGATAATTTTAAGGTCACTGCTGAATGTGGTCAGTTTATTCTGAGAGACAAGAAACAATACTTGGCAAGAAAGAAACAGAGATCAATTGGCACAATACCTGACTATAGTTCAGTTAATCAAAAAAGGCCTTTGAAACACTTTTGATTTGTAGCTGTGGTATTCTGTTGTTCAAGAAATTTGTTCTGATTTTTCATCCACACTCTAGGAAGGCTTCTGAATTCCATAACTTCTGGATAGACAATGATTTGGTTTTAGTACTTTGATCAGTCTTCATTGACAAAGCTTCATCAGCCATTACTGAAATTAATTTTTTAGTTTTTATTTTAAAAAAATATTATGCAAGGAAAAGACCTTTCACATATGTTAATACTTTGAAGTTAAAGGGCCAGAACAGTGAGGGAAATCTTGTGTTTGTATGATATCCTTGTCAGAACAGCTGCATAGAAAGTGAGGGAATATAAGCCTTTATCTATTGAAACAACTTCCACATCTGTGCCTGAGACAGCAGAAAGCCTAGAGGAAACCTAAAGCCAATGACAAGACATTTTCACCAGGTGTGCTATATGTGTACACATGTGCAGACTCAGAACATTTTTAGGCACTGAAGGCAAACCATTGATTTAAGAGGAAGCTCAATATCAAGACAATTCTGAGTTGGTGCCAGAATGAATACCATAATTCTTTTAAATGCTTTAAATAAAGGTTTGCCACACTGTTTAAAGAAATGTGTAGTTATCCATCTGCAAAAAGCTCTCCAGGAAGCTGTTCTATTGTAAAGAGCCTCCTTCTGCCTTTAATGGACATGTGTAAGTTCTCACTTTCTGATGGGGAACAGAAGGTTTCACACCCTCTGAATACTTCCAGCTGCTAGTTTTAGAGACATGCTCCTGTCTAAACTCTCTGTATGGCATCCTTAGGTTCTACCCTTGAGAGGTCAGAGCTGCCTTCCTTCAGGCAGGGAGGGACTGTAACCCTGATTAACAAAGAGCTAACAGTGCTTTTTACTCCACCAGTACTGTCTGCTTCAGGTAAACTGACTTTCAAAATGTCTGAGATGAAAGCTTATTCTAGGCTAACTTTGAATATTCATCCAAGATACAATGAAGATAAGTAATTTCAAAGACTCGTTTTCATTAGCAAATCCCAGCTATTAATAGCATGATCTCTTTTCCAGTGAAAGGAAATTATTCCCTTATAGTTTCCAACTGTTTATCTCTATTAATTTTACCTCTCATTTGCTTCTTGTTCCTTGACTACTCACGTGCAAGGAGGTGCATAGGTCTTATCTCATAACTGTGTGCACCTTGTCTCAAATGCTTTCACCCAAGCCTGGGAACTTGGCTCTTTTCTACCTAAATGAACAATCATAAGAGGAGCTTAAAAAACTAGTTCATGAGAGTTCCTCATCAGTGGTACATATATTTACTTCTGAGAAATGTGGATGGTAATATTGTGTTTCTGTTCTTATATAAAAAGATAAGTCTATTCATACTTTTCTTTGAAATAAATGAAAAAGTGTTTTCCATTCAGTTAGCCTCTTTATTGGAGTGTTAGTTATTGAATGGCCAATATAACTTGCTCTCTCTCTGCTCTGGATAATAGAGTACAGATCTACAACAAGGCTTTCAGAAAAAGTGTGCAAGAAGACTGAGAGGTTGTGCAAACACATTTGTACTGATAAGGGATGCCTCTGAGGACTTGACCCCGAGGACTTCAGAGTACAGAACTGCCAGAATGGTCCCTGGGAGCAGTTAGGGACAATGATGAAAGAGAAAAATATGTGCTGCTCACAGTATAACGTTTTATTCATTGCAAGTATATAGTATGGCATGCTGGTTAAGAGGCCTTAATTACGTTTTTTTAGACTCAAACAACCTTGGGAGTGCAGGGCCTGTTTGTACACTGTTGCTGACCATTGTGTCTTACCTGAAAGAAAGGAAATTACCTACGGTGGTCGTGTCACCCATGAAGATAAGGCTGAAGTTGAGCAGCAATTATGGCTGAAAACCTGCAGCATTTGAAGCTCTTTCAATTCTTATGCTATAAGGAGTCTTTCATGCAAGTAATAAATTGGATGGAACTAGATGAGAAGTTGAAAGAGAGAAGTGTGGGCCAGACAGTACAAATCTATATGCACGACTTAAGACATTTGCCACAGTTCTGGGATTTCTGTAAGTAGCAGATAAAGAACAATTTGATTCTAAGTCTTGAGCCATTACTATTCAGCATTCCCAAGATGAAATTTGATGTCATTGAGCCATTGTCATGGTACCCACAACATGGCAGGAACTGCAATTAACAAGGCAAAAATGCAACACTTACAGAAAATGATGATAAAAAAAAAGAAAATAAATTTGGGGGTTACTTTTATTTGTTTTCTCTCTGTACATTCCCATTGGGAAGCAAGGACATAGAGTGAATGACACTGTTACTAGGAATAACTCCTGAAATACTGGAATGAGTAATCAGTGTCTGATGAGAACTGTGACCTGAGACAGAATGAGGCTGTAGAGTGAAAAGGATCAAAACCTTAATAGCCATTAATGCAGAACAAATACAAAAGTTCAAGGTAAAGGAGTAGGGAAGCAGAATAGGCAAACACTATCTGAGAGAGCAGACATTGCTGCTCAAGGTAGGGAAAACATGCAAAAGGCAGGAAGTAAAATGCTCAGTCTAAATGTTACTGGATGTTGTGTGGGCAAAGGAAATATCCCAGTGTTTGTTCCTTGTGGAAAATGGAAGCTGAAACACGTACAAGCACAAGACACTACCAAGAAAGAACACAAGTTATATGACAATATTGTCTCCGGGGTTCTCCATATGCACACTATCCAGAAAAAGCTGGCTGCTGGTTTTGCCACTTTGGTATGAGACCAGTAACAACTTGGGTTCTGGCTGACCAGCAAAGCTGCAATCTTACTGCAGGAACACTGATAAGCAGCTGATATGTGACCATGGGAAAAAGACTTCAGCATTTCAAGACCAGTGGACTGGCTATCAGAAAAATTCACCACAAGATGATATATTGTTGCCTGAATTTTTTAACAACTGGCACAGAAATACCTTATCTTTCAGGAAAACTGCCTCCCCAAACAGATGAGTAAATCTCAGCAGAGCCATCAACTTGCTCTACCATAGAAATGTTTCCCTTTTTTCTAAAAGCAAATTAAATGAGTTAATTTTTGTCTACTTTTTTCATTTATTTTAAAGTGACTTCTAAAATAGTTCCTAATAAGAAGCCAAAATGAGGTAATTATATAACCTAGAGACAGAATGTTTCTGCTATTCCAAACTGCATTGAATTCTCTCATTACCTGCCATTTTTGAGACACACCTAGACAAAATTTAACTTGAAATCACAGGTAACTTTTGTTCTCATTATTTTGCCAAATAAAGAAGTATTTGCCAAGGGAATCAAGAAACAATAGTGAAAGATATGCCTTGACAGTGAGTAGAAGGCAGAAATCATTGCTCTGGAACTAGGAACTGGTTCCACTTTCCACATGAGAGACAGGACAAAGCCTCAGCTGACAAAGCTGCCCAAGAGAACCAGAGAGTTTGCAAGTCCTCTGTTTTTGGAATGTTTGTGAAAACAAAGCTCCCTGGGAATTACTGTGCTACATTCACACCTCACACTTTCACAAACCCCAATCTCTGTTCTATCTAAATCTCATAAGTGACACTATTATAAAAGTAGATTAACAAACCTTACAACTGTCAGGATGTAAAATATTCTCAGTGCAGTAGCCTGGATACAAGCTAAAAGCGAAAAAGACAGCACATGTTTCTTCACTTGAAAAACTTCCTCCAGAATCTTCTTTCAGGGACAGCTTGAAAAGACAAATTGTACTGGAGTTTTCCAATCTGTCACAGTAGAGAAAAGCTTCTGAGCTGTAGAGAGATGCCTTCAAATGAATAATATATCATTTTATCCGAGATTTATTAACCTTCCTAGTTCAGTTGGACTTTTTCTCTCTCTTTAAATATCAGAAATACACCTTCCAACTCCAATCCAAGTACTACCAAAACAACTGTTTCAATCCAAACCAAGTGTTGGAGAACTTCATTAATTAAATTTTGTGTATACTTTTAATACTAAATCTCTCTTCAAAATTCAAGTGTCAGTGTAAAGTGAGGAAGTGTTTTAATGGGAACTCTGGGCTGAAGATGATTGCCCATACTGTATAAAACTGGAATCTAGGCTCAGGGGATCCCACTGAAAAAATTACAGTATGGGGGAGAGGTTATTGTCCCTTGTGTGAGAAGAGAGATTATTGTGCTGGTTTGAAAGCAAACCACTGAGAGACTCCAAGTCAGAAATACAATTTAATAGGAAAACCAAACCAAAACAACAACAAATGCAACAGTACAAAAAGAAACCACTGACCAACTCAGAAAGCAACCTGACCCCCTGTCAGTCAGGGAGCTGGTAGTAGTCCGATCGAATGGTGGCTGCAGTCCTCCTGGAGTGATGGGTCTGTTGGAGCAGTGATCCTGTAGATCTGGTCTTCACCTGAAGGTCCAGTGGTACCTCTTGTCCTCTGGGAATCCAGCAGGCAAAAGAGCTCTGTGCTGGTCCAAACCCCAGCTTATATCCCTGTGGGGATGCTTGGCTCCTCACCCCCATGTGGGAATTCTTGGCTCCCCCCTTGCGTGGAGCATCTCACAATGGGAGGATGTAATTCTATGGGTCATGCAGTGGGTCCCTGACAGCCCATTAAACAGAGACAACATCCTGAGGGAGCCAACAGGGAGGAGGAGACAACAATCACTGCCCCCACCTGCTGTAACAGCTTGTGAAGACCCATTGGCTACCTCCACACTGCAACCCAGGACAACTATGTGTAAGGACCTACACAACAGGTTAGTTTTGAGGCTAACGAAAAACTCCAGCTACTCTGACTTGAATATGTGGATTTAGCCTGGGAGTTTTTCCTGTTTATGAGAAATCTGCATCAGTGCACAGGAGCTGGTAAAATCTCATTCTGCTCTGACACAATGTGCATAAAATTGGACAAGAATACAGCATTTTCTGATCAAGTGGTTCACATAAACTTCCGTGGTGGCTTCCTATCCAGTGCTCATCTGTGATCATCTGTAGGGTTGTGCTTCATGTGAACTCTGTTATAACTTCCTGTCATGGGTAATAACCTTTACAGTTTGCTAAAGTGCTTAAAAATGGCCATTCTGCAACTCATTTTCTTGTGTTGTGATTCCTCCTTTTGGGAACTATGTTAACTGTAGATTTTATTTTCTTTTCCTCGAGGAAGGTTCCTATATATTATTTTTCAGTTAAGCATTTTGATTAACTGAATCACTAAGACTTTCTGTGAAGTAAGTAAGTAACAATATTCATGTTGTATAAATTGGGAAGCTGAGGAACAGAGGAGGAAAGTGATTTTCATGGTGAGTAGTGCTGTCAGTGGCAGGCTGGGAATAGAAACTGGAGATCTTTAGTGCCAGTTCCACTCTAGCTGATGGAGACCAGTGCTCCACGGGTGACACCCTCACACCCCCATACATAAGACTATAACTTCTTTATAGTCTAAATAGTTTAATAGCACTGGCTGATGCAGGGTCCCACCATAACCCTTCCCTACTACTCCTTATTATTCAGTAGCTTACTTTTTAAAAGTCATTATCTTTGTGGTTTTGCAGATAGTGTGATAAGCAATGCATTACATTTTCCTTAGCAGTTTCATGCAATTCTGCTGCAAAATAGCTGAAGGTAATTCTTTGGCAGTGTTTGGGAGGAAAACAGTGAGGTGTTTTTTTTAAAAAACAAGCAGATCTTAATTCTGATTCTTTTGAATTTTCGAAAATTAGAAGAGAGTTCAAGAAATGGACCCATATAAAATTCGTCAAATTATCGTACTTAAAGAAGTTGTTAAGTTGAAAGGGTAGATGTAGTCAAAGAAGTTGTTAAGTTGAAAGGGTAGAAAGACTGCAATTCCTAAAAGGAAAGGAAATGTGTAGTGGAGATGTTGTGATGGTTTGTAACTCAACACCTTTCACTTGGGCTAATGCTTTGAGGGTGTAATTAACTAGGATTTTGAACTCCTATTACCAGATCAGAAAAAAGGCTTGTGTTCCAGCTGCTAACCACTGTCTTGTATAAACTGCATTTGATAGTTAAGGTGCTATCTGTCTTTAGGTTGTGCTAGAAAACCATCATAAACAGTATCATTGGTCTGGATAATTTAACAGGAGTGCAGTTTTCATCCATGGCTGATGTGGATTGGATTTATATGGCGCAGGAGTGCAGTTTGCATCCGTGGCTGATGTGGATTGGATTTATATGGCAAAGAGATTTGATTTGTACACATCTGGTGTCAGTGTCTGCAGAGTCACGACCTGAGTCAGAACAAACAGTAATGACCAATCTGGAAAGAATCACAATGTCGTCGCTTCTTTTACCACGGTAAAAGCCTCAACCAGACATGGTTCTGCTTCCATTCTCTTTCTGGCTCATTTCTTTGACTTGTCCATGAACAGGCTTTTGAATATGGCCTCTGGTTATCCCTCATGCTGTCTGTTGGCTGTCTGTTCCCAGTTGTTGGGCTGTTCTTGCTCCTCTGTTGTCAGTCTCATTCTCAATGGATGTGCTATGCTTGTCTCTTCTACCTCCAGTATAAGACCATTCCCTCTCCAACATCTCTGTGCCAATAGGATCCTCATTTGAGGTGACAGGAAGATTCAAATTCTTTATATTGTTGATAGAAAATAAGAAGGCAGGAAATTGCTGTGGTGATTCTCTGAATTGTGTTGAGAGATTTAGCTGAAGAGCACCTTCCTGAGCTCTTACTCCATCTGCTCTTGGACAGATCTAGATGTTACTTTTAAAAATACACTCTTGCAAACCACACCAGACAGCAACAGAGCCTGCTGACCCTTTACCAGCAGGTAAACCCCACGTAGCATCTTCTGTTAGTTTGGGGTGGGAGGTGAGCTATGTTGTGCAGAAAGGCAGCATGAAACGAGCTAATACATTAAATAACCAGTTTCAGCCCAGAGTAAGATTTTTATGCCTGAATTATAAACCTCCTGTAATGGAAACTGTAAGGGAAACTCAAACAGGCTATTAATTGTAGCAGTGCCAACATAGTAAGATGAATAAGATTTGCTGAAGGTATATACTAAGCAATTTCAGTTCCTTTTACTTGCTTCATTAGAACAGAATTCTTTGCAGATGCATTTTCAATAAACGTGTGCTGATTTAAGAGCTCCTGGATTGGAGTCAGTCACCTCTGCCAAGGCTCAGAAAGCACCACGTTCCTAATGCCATCAGGGTTATACTGTGGTTACATGCTCCTCTCTGCCTTTGGCTTTCTATAATCTTCATCTGACCTGCGGTAAATTCATGCTGACTGTTCTCACCCTCAAGGAAATGAAGTAAGATTAAGGCTTCTAAGAGCATAAAGGTTTGAAAATGAATCTCATAGTCCTGAAGTCCTGAGTCTCTTGGCTGGTTCAGAAAATGGTACAAGTTTCCTGGCTGTGATATTTTGTTCTGTTGACAAAACTGTTTTGTGGAAGGACAGTTTCAGTTGTTCTTGGTCAATGAAAGTGTCCCTGAAGTTCTACCTGAAATTTCAAACAGAGAGAGAGAGAATCAACCCAGTGTTATCCATAGCACAGTGGCTCTGTCACACAGCAAGAACAAAACTGTCTTAAGCCCTGTCTCTGCCTGATTCAGGTCAAGGATTTGAGTCTCAGTTGAGACTCTTTTGTCATAGCACTCACTTCACCTGAATCAATTTTTTAAACAAATATTTACATGCACTAGAACAGTTCTTAGGAAAGAGACTGAAAAAAGGGAAATGAAGACTGACTTTTAATGTAAAAAAATTCTGTGAGTGGGAACTCTTTACTCAGATCTCACTCTGCAGGAGTGGATTGAGTAAAGTCCACAATACACACTCATAAATATGTTAGCCAGAAATCAAGGTGAAAACTAGAGAAGGCTTAACCTAAAGTGGTAAGCCTAAACACATTTATAAAGGACACTCAGCAGAGTTCTAGACGGAATTAAGAACTGTGTCTATGAAAGCTACTTTTGACTTTGGAAGAAGAGAGCAATTTTGTTTCCACAAAGAATCATCTGCACTGGATTCTTTCTAGCTGTGCATGAGACAGTAAGGTTGATTTCTTCCATTACTGGTTCTGCTGTGTTCTTCCTGTGCCAAGCTCTGCATATGCTGCTGTGCACAGAAATTTGTGTTGCATCACTGTAGAAGTGCTTGCCATTGTATATCTGGCTGCTTAGGTATATTTGGAGAACAAGCACCTCTGCCAGAAACAACTGAGTAGAAAAATATGGATCAGCATAAATGGTTCCCTCTTTTTCCTGAATATTCATATTCTCATGGGAAGTATTTCCACAGACTTCCTTTAAAGGAATGAAGTGTTTGGAAAGCCTAGAGGGACAAAAAAACACATTTCCTCTGACTAAGCATCCCTAAAATGTTAAACATAATTTTCAGAATACACAAAAATATCTGTTACTTCATTTGACTTGTTGCATAAAGTATTGGTTTTCTGCCAACCTCTTCTTTCCTTAGCTTCTCTGAAAAAGATATTTTCATTCTGAGGCCAATTGCAAAACAAAATTAAGGAATCCCATCAATGGAATCGAAAGATACATCAACTTTATAACATGAAATTGGACTGTCACAAAAGAAAGAAAATATTTATGTCTTGTGTTCCTAAGTGTTTGATGTATATTGTTATTAAGATGAATCCAGAACACCTTTCTCTCTGTCCAGGAGCACATGCAAGATAGTAACTTCTCACTATTTCCATCTGCAAGGTACATAACACACCACATTCAGCCCTTTGAGTTCCAAGTGGCTTTTCTCAAGAGACCCAAGGACTGAAAATAAAAACTGTGCTGTATATCTACCAGGCTACCAGAACCAGTGGAGCTATTCCAGTATAAACAAGCTGAGGATCTGGTTTGTAAGAGACAGTGGAGTCCATCAGCACAAGAGCACTGTCAGGAGGCTTTTATCCTGGCACCAGTATAAAGCACCTCTGCTTTGCTTCTTACTCATTTTCTCAGCTCTGAAATCATGGGGCTGTGTTCTTAACTGCACTTCATTACAGTTCTCTCTGGAAAAATACCAGTAATTTAAAGGTTAATAGAATGCTGATGTCACTGTAATTAGAGCAGAGGAAAAACATTTCTGTAATTACTGTTAATGCTTTCTTGCTGCTCAACCAATAAGATGTGGCCCCCCGTCTGAGATGGAAGGTGGGTGTAGAGATCTGTGTGTGCAAGAACTTGTGACAGGGTGATCAGACTAGTGCAGAAATGATGCCTGAGTCACTGGGAGCATGCTGGAAACTGGTCGTTAAGCAACCCACCTGGGAAAACCAGGAGTCAAAATGTCAAGGATGAGAATGTCATGAGAATGCAGTTTATGGAACTGGCTAGCTCAAAATAATCAGGACATACAGTTAATCCAAACTCATTTCTTTTATATTTTCACTCCACTGCTTTACAAATAAACCCATTAGTGTAGGAGTTTTACATCTTCATAAACAGCTGCTGATACTGTAGAGATGTCCATGCACAGGAACCTGTGGTAGTGACCCCCAGGACAGAGTTGGAAGTTGTTTGCACCTGGATCATTATTCCTAAAGCTGTTGGTTTATGCTGTTCCTGGCCATTTCCCAGGGAGTTAGTACCTTGAAGTACACAGCAAGGTCTCCATTGTGCCTGCTTAGGTGGGATTCCTTTGTTAGGAACTGTAGTGATAGGACAAGGAGTGATGGGTATGATTTAAAAGAGGGGAATTTAGATTAGATATTAGGAAGAAGGTTTTTAATGTGAGGGTGGTAAGACACTGGCATAGATTGTCCAGAGACACTGTGGCTGCCCCAACCCTGGCAGTGTTCCAGGCCAGGTTGGATAGGGCCTTGAGCTACCCGGACTGGTGGGAAGTGTCCCTGCCAAGGGCAGGGGGTTGGGACTAGATGATCTCTAAGGTTTATTCCAACCCCTTAACATACTCTGTTACTATGAAGTGGTATTCTGGAGTTCAGTGGAATAGCTGTGAGCAAAGGGAGTAGCTGAGCTTTGGAGGTTTTAATGGAATTGCTGTGAGCAGAGGGAGTAGCTGAGCTTTGGAGGTTTTATGTTCCGCTGATGGGAGATCTCTCAAAATTGAATTTATAGTTATTCAAATTTCTGTAATGTCAAAAGACGATAAAAAGAGAATAATTTATGCATTATAATTGTTTCCAGAAATGTCAAGAAATTCCTTTCCATATTTTCTCCATGGCTTGTTCATGTGCACACACTCAAGTCTCTCACTTATGGATGATTGATCCCCATGATGTCAAGAAATTCCTTTCCATATTTTGTCTGTGGCTTGTTCATGTGCACACACCTCAAGTCTCCCACTTATGGATGATTGATCCCCATGATTTCCTTCAGCATTGAATATGGGTTTTTTTCTTCACACACAAACAAACCATTAATTTTTCTTGTAGTATATGTATTTAATGGACAGAAGCTCAAAATTGATGTTTTTTTACTAGAAAATGTTTGTTTGCCCATACCCGAGACCTTAAGAAAAATCCTACTTAGAACTAAGTTTCACATGAGTTTTGCCAACTTTAATGCAATTGCATTTGCCCAATTACTAATGAAATTACACACTCTGATGGATACTCTGATGAAGACACACTAACTTCCTTCTCTGAAGCAGCATAACCCTGCTGATATGGCACTGTGCTCAGGCTAATGAGCTCTGTCCCACAGAGCTGGCCCATTCAGTAGTAGCTCAGACATCCTGTGTCCTGCAGTACTGTACAGTGCAGACATGCCCAAAGAAACTCATCAATGAAGAGTAGAAAAGAAGAATAAATTTTGCTATTGCTATTTTTACAATCACCTGTTTCTCAGACTCACTTTGGTAGACTTGTCATTAGTCACCTCATAGCTTCCATGTGTCACAGTGGATGTGGATTTTTAAAGAAGAGTTTGCAAAAAAATAACTACATCTCTCAGTTCAGAGCTGGCATCCCCCAGAGTAGCTTGGAATGAGAGAAGCAGCAAGTGTGGGTGAAGGTCAGAGACACCAGAGAGAAGTTGGAGGATGTGATAATAGAGATGATCAGATAGCAGTGAAAGCTTCATTGCAAGGGGAACAAGCATGCTAGTTCAGGAGGAAGATAAATAGGCCTTTGAAACTTTAAATCTTCCCCTTCCCATTTTAACATATGAAAGTGAATTATATCTGAATGCTTATGGGGATTTAAAACTGAAAAATAGCCAAGGTTCTTTCCTGACTTCTTTTCTATGTTCCAGTAGCTCAGTTTTCATTGAGAAACACAAGTGGCAAGCAAAATGATCATAATGTGACCTGTACATTTCAGAGAGGCATGTCCTCCAGAGATGATTATTGCAACAGCAAGTGTTCCTTTCTTCTATCATCTCTGCAGTGATCAGAACTCTTGTAGAGACTCACAATGTTGCACCAAACTGCTCCTAAATGATTTTAACGATTTGAAACAGCAAGTAAGTTATAGCTCAGCTGTAGAGTCAAATGTAATACTGAAACTGTGTCCTTGAGTATGTATTTCTGTACTACTTTCATGTCAACTAAACTGATTTTTACCTGGTGTTTTGCATGTAGTCTGCGTTAAATTGTGATTGTGGTTAAAAATCTGAGTGACCTGAGATCTTCAAGGTCTCATTCTTAGAGCAGGACTTTTTCATGCAGGCCAAACTGATTAACAAGAACTGTAACATCTGAAGACTTACTGTAAATTTATTATCTCTCATTCTTTTTAGTCTGTTTTGACTGAGTGTGACATGGAGTATGGACCAAATAGGTTAGACATTTCAAACAAAAACAGAAATGGGAGGAATTATATCTCTTTTATATATCCAAGAGATCTTGACAATTCAGGTAATAAGTGCATGGGAGAATGAAGGATATCCTTTATATCTTGGATGTTCAGAAAACAGGAAACCTCCCCTTCAGTTAACTAATTGCTGTAATTCAATGCAAATATTGAATTAATCACTTTAATACAGTGGGAAGATTACTGTTCAAAAAGTGGTTCATCCCCTCACTTTTAGGTTCAGTTTCCAGCTTTTTCTAGCTGTCACTTGTGTTTAGACCACATCAGGCTAAATTGAAACTAATCATAGACATGCAATGTGGCAAATCTGCTTGACCAGAAATTTCTCTTCACTCTCTCTTCTCACAGGATTAGATCCTAACACTGTGTTAATTCAGCCAGACTTTTCCTCTGATCAACAGGGTGACTAATGGTCTGACCTTAGTGTTTGTCTCAAGGGCAAAGCATAACATGGCAGCCAGGAACCAGACCTGTCATATTGGACAATCAGTTGGGTTTGCATTGCTGTAAAAGTTAGGGCAGCTGTGGCTGCACAGAGATACTGCTGGCAGGGAGCATTTTCAGAGGACCTGTGGTCTGCTCAGACCCAAGGAAAGGAGTTGGCTTCTTCAAGCTCCAGGGGAGCAACTGTTGGGCATGGAGACTCTTATTTAGATTGTGGATGGACTTCTGGAGAAAGGTTATTACCTCTGTGAAGGTTATCTCTCTAGAGGTAAAATGGTAACAAGCTGCCTGACCAACAGTAGTACTTATCAAGAGAATAAATTCTTAGGCTTCTCCAGGAGTATCCATGCATACTTCTGGGGGACAGTTTGCACTGAGTTGGAAGCTGTTATTGGTGTCAAAGAGCTCTTATGCCTTGCTGAATCCTTTTTTCACATCTGTCTCCTCTTCTTAGTTCTGTGGTCCTCCACTCCTTGTTCCCTTTACTCTCTTAACCTCAGACTTGTGAAGACATGGTGACAATATGCAGTGAACAGTTCTTTGCAAGTCCTTGAAAACAATGTGCACATATCTTGTTCTCTTTCCCAGATGTTTCATTTTAATGTGGTACAGTACTGAAAACAATGGTGTACAGAAACCATATTGATTGACTTAAACTTCTCAAAGGAAAATCTGATATAGATTTCATGCATGTGTTGATGGAAAACAGCATTTCATTGTCTCAAATTCACAGCTATTGACATGGAACTCTCAAGGACATTTAAAACAATGAGATAGTTTCATAAAAGTGTGAGTCAAATCACCAAATACCTTTAAAACCAACAAGTGTTCACTATTTCTTGTCCCGATTTTGGCCAGGATAGAGTTCATTATTTTCACTGCTCCTTCTCTGAACCTTTGAATAACATTTTTACTTCATTTTTAAATGCCCATATTGCAAGATTATTTCAGCAACTTCATGTGCAGTTTTTTATCAAGGAGCAATTTGCCCACAGCAGCTTTGGCAGTTTCAAGGTGAGTAGGAGTAGTAATAAGGTAATAGTTTTGCTATTGCAATTAAAGGTGAGAATTATTTCTTTTAAATGAGCAAATACTTTCAGTAGATACTGGGCATAAACTTACAGACAGCTATGTAATCACTTCAAGAATCTACACTCATTTTCAAAGGTCAAAGCTCTAGCATAAAGAAGGAAAATGTAATGTAATGTACTAGTTTCTGTAATACTTTCATAAGACTTCTCTCAACAGCTCTGCTGTTGTAATGGGGAGAATTGTCAACATAGGCAAAAAATTCTGGACCTTAATTATAATCTGAAATTCATCTTCATAAACATTTTTACGTGCACGTTCGTTAAATGCAATAGTCACTGAAACTGAAATAATTTTCTCCTTTACCTTTTCTCATATGTCTAAGCAGCAAAAGAAAGATGTGTTTTCATTTGTTTCTGTCTTAACACAATATCCACACAATATTTTTCATGAAAGAAACTCACAAAGTTCTTAGCAATTTGCTAAAAAAAAAGCAACAAACCAGGAACACAGTACAAAGGAGAGGAAAATTTAGGAAAAAAAGAGTGGAATAGAAACCTGTTGAAAACATTTCTGCTATTAAGTGATGCTCTCTGTGCCTTTAGGCTAGCACTATTTCCCTTGCCAAATGTCTGCTCTTTTGGCATGTACTGGCTTTTGCCTCTTTAGATAGAAAATACTACTGTGGTGGTAGTACTGCTAGTGCAGCCAAATATCTTCATCGCAGGAAGGGGCAAGAAGTTTTCTTGTAATTGGATAAGAGTATCTTCCCCTAGATGAAAGTTTAGCTTGTGGTCATTTATAACCTTTCTATTTCCAGCCGAAACCTGAATCCTTGTTCTTTACATGGAGAATGCTGCTTTCTGATAATATTCCCTTAGAACTGACAGGAAGGGTTGAGTGTTGAGTGTGTAATTATGGGTCAGTATTAGGTCTCTAAATTTCTCAGGGATGCATTCACTCCTATCAAATCCTTTACTGCAAACACTAAGTATGCTCAGTAACTATAGATCCCCTGACACCACTTAGCTGACTGACAGAGACCCATAAACCACACTTAGGAACCACTACCCAAAACCCTAAAACTATATGAAATGCAAACAGTAGTAGGAATTTCTATTACATCTGTGTTATGCTATTCAGTACTGTAGTATCATGTTTTTTCTTGATCCCAGTTTAAGAGAATAGTTTAATCCATAAAATGCTAGTAGAAATGACAAGTACAACCACTGTACTTAGAAGTGTTTTACTCTACAGCACTGAGAAAAAAATGTGAAGAGCCATTTCATGTCTTTCTGAGCACCAGTGGATCTTTGTTTCCACAGTTTTCACTGCAGGGAAATGGTTCTTTCCTACTACACATCAGCTCGTATCTGATTATTACAGAATACTTTTGAATTTATGTTCCTAGTGTGCTTAATTACTATATAACCAAGGTTCAGTCTATGTCATGAAATTGCAGCCTCTTTCTCTCCTCGGTTTAGTGCAGCTAAAAAGGGGCAATTAAGCTGAGAAAATAAATGCGTGCTTCACATGAAACTGCAGCAGCCCAAAATGCCCTCTGTTCACGAACTCTTAACTAATAAGTTTTTATTTAGGGAAGCTGTATTAGGTGCACAGCATGAGTCTATATCATACTGAAGTGTCCTTCTTGGTAGAGATACCTGTTGTGTAAATATTCTTCAGTTTTAAGATGAGGAGAAAAGTATAAAATCATGATCAAATCCCATTAAATGTCTTCGTGTTGTTATTTAAGGCACAAGGACAGTAGCTAGTTACAGATTTTGATGGTTGCAGTGCATTATTTTGCCTGTGGCACAGCATGAAGTAAGAGAGCTTATTGCAGGACCTAACCATAGTACACATGAAACTGGCTGGTCTTTTCTTTTAGCAGCAATTCTGTCATTACTTTGCCTATACAAAATTGTACTCTTTCAGCCACATGAGTTTTAACTTGAATTGAAAGAGTTTCTCAGGTACAGATTTGCTTTAACCATCACTTTCACTTGCCTCTTGTGTGTGTGGTGGGCTGTGGTTTTTTTCAATGGCACTCGGCTACCTCTCCCACTAGACATTTAACCTTTTTTTTTTTTTTTTGAAAATAGATGTTTTTTTTTTCAATGGCACCTGGCTACCTCTCCCACTAGGCATTTAACCTTTTTTTTTTTTTTTGAAAATAGATGTGTGAGAAGGCCTTCTGTGAGCTACCAGAGCTTGCTTTCAAAACACAGAGAGTTCCCAGTCGTACGAGTCCTCTGCAAGATTAATTCAAGTCAATAGAGGATTTAGAAGTGAAAGGGGAGAAAAATCAGGTCAGCAAGAAATATGAATAGACTGATTAAATCAGTGGGAAAAGCTGTGGTAAAAGACAGAGGGTTCCAATTCCATTTATTATAGACTGGTAGGCTGAGATGCTTAATAGCAAGGAAAGAGAGTATTACTTGAGAACTGGATTGAATTGGCAGAGTACATCCAATCATTCTCCTTCTAATAGAATGATTGAATATGTAATATAACTTGGTACAAGTGTCTGGTCTCTCTGTTCTGTAACAGGAGTACTGCAAATGCAACTCCTGAGGAAAAGATGGTTTGTGTTTCCTTCCACCAAAGGGTGGAAGTATCTAAGCATGCATTTGATGCTGTGTGTTTTTGTGGTTTCTGTTTTAAAATAGTGGCGACAAAATCTGGATGGACCTAGTTCATCATGTCCTATTCATGAAGGCCAAGATGAAGTCCTGATCTGATGGTCAGTTGCAGAATCTTTATCATTAATTACACATAGGTATCAATATCTTCTAGAGGACGGTTTGCTGTCTTTTAAGTCCTAGATTTTACTGTAGTAAAAACATTCCCAGCTGCACTGAATATGCATACAGACAGGATGGTTTGCTGTCTTTTAAGTCCCAGATTTTACTGTAGTAAAAACATTCCCCGCTGCACTGAATATGCATACAGACAGGAAGGAGTGTGATTTGGATACTCTAGGAAGAGTTAAAGTTGAAATGAAAATCCTAGCTTCAATTGAAATCTTTTTATAACAGAAGTATCAGGTCTTGTTAAAATGTGCTGTCATTTGGGCTTTGGATCATGAGAGGCAGATGTTCCCGGGGGTTTTGTCATCTCCAAAAGAGATAAATATTTTAGGCCTTTGATTGACTTGTTACAGACATGCAAAAAATTACAAACACAACAGAACCCCAAACTTCATTTGGGAATCTGATCACTACTTGTGTATAAATATTCAACAGTAGACGAGACAGACTTTCTCACTATGGCATTATGTATGCACCCAGCATGGTGGCATTTTAATTCTGTTCTTAGATGGTACAGTACTGTCACCCCATAGAAACTAGAAGTTGAAAAGTCTGTGCCAGCCTCCACATTCCCCATGCTACATGGAGGAAAAGCTGTCTGAAGTAACTGAGGGCGCAGAAGTGGCGGAGAACGCCTGGATTAAAGTTTGATGACAAAGGTACATGTACCCTGAAGATCTGACTTTTATCACTGTCATCTGACACTTCAGAGTGACTTGCTGTTTACTTCTCCTCATGCTAACTGCCAGTGTAGGCATGGTTTGTGTGTGTGTGTGTATGTATATATACATACGTATACACAAAAGTGGACTCAGCTATAATCAGTGCATGGGGAGTGTGTGCAGAGCCACCACAGATCCAGAAATTTGCTTTTTGTACACTAACTTTCTTATGTAGAAAGACCACCCCCTAAGCGAATTAAAGTCACTAATTCTAAGTGCCCATGGAGAGGTTTCATGCAGTTAAATAAACTGCAGTAAAACGTGTTAACTTTCCTGTTTGTCCCTTTGTAGGTAAGCTCTAAATATCTTCACCATGTTTTCTAACTGCCTTCACAAATCCTTCATGAGTCCAGTTTCCTAATGTCAGAACAGGACTGGGATCTGCAGCCACATCAAAGTTAACTTGTGGGATTTTGCTTTGCTTTTCACAGTTATGGATGCTAAGCTTCAATAATGTGCTTAGAGCTGTAAGAGGCAGCAAAAATGACATTCCTGGCCCAAGGAGTGTGCAATCCAACAACAGACAGACACTGCAAACTGTGCTGGGAGACCTGGGGAACTCATATCTGAGAGAAGTGTGACTTTTTAAAATAATGGTTGGGCGCCTGACAACATTTACATTAACACTGGTTAGTATTCATGGCTTCAAGAATGATGAGAGTTTAGGGAAGGGATTTGGCTTCTGCAGATTTTATTCTGCCACATGCAGAGGGATCAGATCAGTTGGCCATTGATGCTATAGTCATTTACTTACTTCCTTCCTTTTTTTTTCCATGTGGTATTTGAGCTTGCTTTTTGATCTGTGTCCCTTACATTTTGTACACTGCCTAACAGGCTGCTCACAAACGCAGAGGAGTTTATGTCCTGCCAAATGTGTAATTACTGCAGTACTTCAGGCTCTTCACTGCATGCTAAGGAAGTTTCTCTGGCCTTACACTGATGTCAGATATTGCTGTACCAAAAAAATCATCCCCAAGAAAATAAGCTTCTTTAGTCTATGATTTTTAGTAAGTCCTTCAAAGTAAAATTGATATATTTGGGCTCTTACTTCCTTTTTCTTAGCTATGTGGATATATGTAGGATTAAAACTTCTTTCTCTGTTAGTGATCTTCTCTCTTCTAGTTAAAGAAGTGTCTTTATTTTTTGAAGGGACAATTCTATTACTAGCAAAAAGTGTCTGAAGTCAAAAATGAGAAACTTTCAAGCATAATAACAGTGCCAATTGAGAAGATGTTTGGGGGCTGATTTTGGAACAGAATACACATGAGGAAATAATTTGTCATGTGTTTAACTTTTATTTGGAATAGATTTAAGAGCATGGTATCTAAAATATGGGTCATGCAGTAAAAGTTAAAAAAATCAACACAGAGCCCAAGTGAAGTCAATGAAATTCTCTTGTTAGGAACTGGAATAAGCCTAAAGAGAAAACAAGAGGGTCTTTGGGGTAAAGCTGATAATTATGACACACTTCCCTTTGCTGTAATTCTTTTGCCCTGTTTGAGCTTTTATTTCAGGTATAGATCCCGTGTTTGCCTGTATTTTAGCCTTGATTCTAGAAGCAGCTGAAAGCTCATTGTTTCCCATTGTAGACATGTGAGAAATCAGTTCTCAGCACACAGAAACTGTTTGTTAGTTTTGATTACTCTAAAGCAAATGGATTTCCCCTTTAGAGTAGTGATGCAGATCTTTACTGACCCTGACAGAACTCATCCAATCCAGGCTCTAACAAAGGGATGTATTCTGTAAGTGGCAAATTAGTGGATCTATAGCTTTACTCAGATGGCAGCAATTACTTTGAGAATATTAATTATCCATTTCTCCTCAATCTATTTGTGGTGAAACAGGCACTAACCACTGATAGTGGCCAATTTCTGGTGGGCTGGTTTGTATTACCACTCAAAAAAATTGTCTCAGGCCTCAGCTGCACTGGGTGTCTTCGACCAGTAACACTCTAGCTCTTTCACAAGAGCTGCTGTAACTCATCTGCTCTGGGTTCAGAGAGTCCTCACAGGGACTGGTTTTACCTGCAGATGTTATGCAGTGTTCTAAATGAGTGTTTTGTTGTCTCCTCTACAATGGTTGAGTGGGAGTTCATTTACAGTGTGCCATGGGATGCCTCCCTGGGATTGTGAAATCCTCAGCATCAATGCAGTTGGTCCTCTGCACCCCATCAAACTTTGTTTCACAAACTTGGTGTATTGGCTTCTTTTTGGAAGAAAAAAAGTGGTCTCTGTACAGCTATCTTTGTTTTCCTTAGTACTCTAAACTGCAATTCCTTGTGATTTTGACCTGTTTTCCAGCAGAAATGGCAAGTCCTGGGAGGCTGTGTTTCCAGCTACTTAGCTCTAGAGCAGACAATTGAATTTAATTAAAGATGAGTGTGCTCTGGCAATGTGACATGCAGGCTCTGCCCAGCACCACTGGCAGCACACACTGCCACAGCTCTGCACCTGCCTGGTCTGAAAGGGACAGACTGCAGGTCAGGGCACTCTGTTTGACCAAATCATGGCTCCAACAGCAGTAAGTCCCAGCTTGTCGCGTTTCATCTCTGCATGCTTGTGACTATCTCGGCAGAGCTTTGCAGGCTGTGACTTGTCAGTTGCTGAAGCTCTCCCTGTGCTCTCAGGCAGCTCACACTGCTCAGCAGATTGTTCCATGGGCTCCACACTGCTGTACATGTTTGAGCCAGCAGCCTGTTCTCGTGAGTGGGTGACAAAGCTTTGTCAACAGAGGCCAGAGAGAAAATACTAATGTAATGTGGGAACAGAGCTGGTGGCTCAGCTGTACTAAAGCAAATCACCAAGTTCAGGCCTTCATTTTCAAGCTGGCAGGGGCTGTGAGTGCTGATAAGGCAACATCCTCAGCTGGTGCAAACGTGCCTCATTTCACTGTGTCTCAGCCGCTCTCCAGTGCAGGGTACATCCAGCTTCCTGGGGCTGGACTGGTGATTCACTGTGAGAGCTTTGTGGGTTATGTGGAAAGGGGAAGTCCAAAGCTGTGAGAAGAAGAGGAGAAATCTTCATTTTTGTAAAGGGGCAGGGAGGGCAGATTTTGAGATGTGGTAATAGAAAGTAGAAGGAAAATACCTCATTTGCTGTGATAAAATGTTGCTCTTCACTGTTCTTCATTTGTGAGCTTTCATTTGATAAGGACTTGAGGGATGAGATTTGCAAAGTGGCTTATATATAGGCTGTGTTTTTGCTAAATATATGCTATTGTTGGCCAAGCTTTTTATTTTCATCTGATAAAAATAAGCAAATTTTAACCTGTAACAAGCCAAATTCAGCATGAGATCAGATCACTGCAGCTGCTAAAACTTTGTCACATATACCCATGGAGTCAAGAGCCAGTGTTTTAAAAAATGCATATTATGTGGTTTTCTTTTATCTTGAAAATTGACAGGATAATAAAGGTATCAAGCATTTTTCTAAAGTAATTGTTGAAGTCTAAATGTCACCGTGGCAGTTAGATATTCCATAATTAGCTAGAGAAACACATATATCTTTATGTATTGACTCTTTAAAGTGTTTTATTACAGTTTAACAACCGTTTTGGGATACAGAGGAAAGGTGTTTACACCCTCAGCCTTCGCAGCCATATCAAAGCAGAAACTAGCAGGAGGTTAGAGCTCACAGTGTTGCAAGTGAAGGCAAATAGTTCACAGTGAGCTGTTTGTTGCAGTGAACATTTATTTTCCTTAATTCAGAGACCATAAAATGGTACAGCAGATAAAACATTTGATGTGTATTAAGTTAGAGGCTGCAGTGTGGGCCAGTCTAAACATTTGTACCTAAGAGGCATGGTTGGAGGTAGTAGTAATCAGTTTTTCCCATCTGACTCTGGTGATCCTTACAAACTTGCCTGGACATCTTGTGGGAGAGAAAAGAGCTGTGTAAATATACTCCTAGAAGTATGTCTCAGAGCTTTCCAGATCAGCTAGAGCTGGAGTGGCTAAGGGGGTGTTCTTTTCTCCTCTCCTTTGACTCGCAGCCTCTGCCTGTCCCTTCCAAAAGCATCAAGCTCACAGACTCAGTTTGCTTGCAAAGCCTCTAAGGTTTTGCTTGTTCCTCCACCCCAGAGTGGCTGCAGTGAAGCAAAGTGATCAGTCCAAGTTGCCACCTGCTATCTGTGCCTTGTTTTAATCAGTTGACATTACAGAAGATTCAAATCATCAGTACAGCTTCCAGCAGATCACCCCTCATAGTTTAAGAAATGGCATTTAAATGATCCATAAGCTATGACCATGCTGTGTGCTTTTCAGCAACAAGTAGGCAGAACTGTTAGAGTGGCTGCTATTCTGTTATACATTCTGCTGGACAGCTGGTCTCCAAAATTTTTGGAGGCCGACTGTGCAGATGGACCCAGAGAAGTTGGAAGAGCTTCTGTGCCCAGAGGAGCAGCCAAACTTTTGATGTCCAAAACCTCTCCGTCCCCACCATTAAATTTCTATAGTGATTTCCAGAATCCAAAATTGAACACTCAGACTCTCTGCTCCATAACTGCCTCCTCTGAAAATCCAGTTGATACTGCAAAGTGAGTGTGTGCATGTGCACATATGCTATGTACCTGCAAGACATGTCTATGAGAGAGCTGTAAGATTTGCCTTTCTAAAAGCAGATGCCATTATCAGAGGAAATGAAGGGAGCTGATTTTCCAGCATTAAGCTATCCTGCT
>NW_008676368.1:31884-55529 GCF_000695815.1 Acanthisitta chloris
TCTGTGAAAAGCTGGAAAGTTTACAAGGGAATGATCC
Organism: Acanthisitta chloris; assembly: GCF_000695815.1. NCBI lineage: Eukaryota > Metazoa > Chordata > Aves > Passeriformes > Acanthisittidae > Acanthisitta > Acanthisitta chloris. The sequence continues at coordinate 31,922 of NW_008676368.1, forward strand.
CACAGCTTCTAGCGACAGCAGCTGTGCTGTGACATACAGACTGATGTACCAGTTGTCTGATCCATAGGTTTTACTTCTAGGACTATTATTTCTTGGCAGCCAAGCTAATGTAATTACGTATGTTTTCCTGCAACAAGCAAACACTTTATGTGGTTGAGGAAACAGCTGCAGTGCACTGAAGAGCTCATTTACATAAATATGAAAGTACAGTCACAGAATTGCAAAATTACATATTGTGTGGGGTTACATGTTAGTGGCAAGGATTATAAATACCTATAGGGATTATAAATACCTATAACGCCCTTTTATTTAAAAGGAATTAATATTTAGTCATTTTGAGCATTCAAAGACAGTTTGTCATCTGACTATCTGAAAGTGTGACTATTTAGTCTAAAAATATCATTGAATATCACTGTGAACTGAAGATCTTTGCATCTTTTCTTCTTTTCTATTTTGAGCTACTCTTCAGAGCTGAAGAGGCATGGGGACACCTTCAAAAAGGATTGCCAAGCCAGATAAAATTTGCTTTTTTTCTTTCAAATTTAAACTAGGCTTCTTGCTTATAAATTCATTGATTAATTTCAGAAGCTTCTTGTGTACACACTATATAGCACAGAAACTAAAATCCAGGTTGAGAGTCACATGCATGTTGTTAATACATGACCAGGGACACTTACCAAGGTGTTACATGAAGTGCTTCCAGAAAAGACCTAGTGACAGCACAGCATTGGTGCAGATGTGTGTCAAACAGAACAGATTTGGTGGAGGAAAAACTTAAAAGGTTTGTTTTGGTCCCTCATCTGCCTCACTTTGTGACCATACAAGTGCTTATGCCATACAAGAAAGATGTACAAACCACAAAAGGAAAGCTAAAAATGTGGAGCATATGGACACAGCATCAGCCTATACCACTGTAATTCCACATATCATTTTGGGCAGTAGTTGAGTTCCTCCCGATGCAGGGGCAGCTTGGCAGGGACACCTCATGAAGAGCTTGCAACTTAAGTGGTCTTAAACCAAAGGTTTTAAAAGAGCCTTGGCATCTATTCTGGTTTACAATACAGCAAGGAGGCTGTAAACTGCACACACACCTGCAATGGGGACAAAAACCCTTCAGCACTGCACTACAGGCTGCTGGGGTTGGCAGTCATGAGCTCAACCCTCTGCCTATGCCCCCAGAGCCCTGTGTGCTCACAGCACAGTCAGCACACCACAATGCTGACCTAGTGAAATGGGGCCAAATGAAGCTTTTGGGGCTGTCCCCATGTTGATGTGTTGTTTTGATTTCTTGGGTGGTTTATGTAGATTTGATTAACATATTTTCAGCTGACAGATTCAGTTGTGCAATTTGTCCAGCTTTTCATGAAGTAAGAACAGAAGAATGTTCGAAATGTCACGACAGCTTGATGAGGCAAAGTCCGACTCATCTTCTCATGATATTTCAAAATGTTGCCACATTTTCCTCCAGCTGTTTATTCTGCCCATCTGCTGGATGCTGCATTTCTGCTTGCAACAGAAAATCTGGCCTCAGTGCCCAAAGGGTGATGGGTTTTGCTCACAGTGTTAACTCGTGTCAAGACTTGGCACTGGAGCAGCTCAGGCACATGAACATGAACTGTTGCATGACATCACAGTTCTCAGAGCCTGCTGATCTTCAGGAGGAAGCACTACTTCTGCCCCTCTGTCTTGGTTTCATTCTTTTCCTTCCACCAGCCTTTGGGAACAGATTTAACATTAGACAGAAGGAGAATTACCAGTGTTTTGGCCAAAGCAGCGTGGGCTCAGTGGCTGGAGGGCATGGTGAGAAGCAGAGGAAGAAGGAGGAAGAGGGGAGTGCACCAGCCCTCGTGTGGGTGAGCTGTCAAACTAGCCTATACAGATTACTGATTCTGCAACATGACCCCACTGTCACCTCCAGCAAGAAGATGGTAAATCCAGAGGGAGGAATTGTCTAAAGCTTTCAGAGTCATCTTTAGCTTTCCTGACAGCAAATTATTGTAGCTATTGAATGATTTATTTGTGCTGGCACTTTGGGCCTGGAGGAGATAAACTATTACCAGTTAGCTAACACATCATTGTTACATTGGGAAGAAGGTGTTGGACCTCATCGGAGTACACTCCGATTTGGGCAGGGCAAAGTGGATTACAGGAATTCTGTAAGAGGAAAAGAGTAGAGAGAAAATGGCATGTTTTGGGGCTGAGGCTGTTCGTGTGTGCTCCCACACTAGCTGGCACACTGGATGTGTGCCTGAGGATGCTGTGGTCAAGAGCAGGCAGAGACAGATGAGTCCTGCCTGCCATCTGAAGTGCTGGGATCCCAGCTGCTTTGATTTGGAAGGTGTCTAGATGTGTTAGGGTGGATATGCAAGACTGAGAAAATCAGGCCTAACTTCTTTGTGCAGAGGCTTGTGAAGTGGCCAATCAGCCCATTCCATGTGACCTGTTTGGGAAGCTTGTCAGTCATCTCCATAAAGGTTGTACATAGTCAGCATAAAAGGCAATGTGAAAAAGTGGTGGTGAGACCAGAACAAAAGGAGACACTGGAAAGAACTCCAATCACACTTCATGTGAGCTGCCAATTGCCCTGAAAGGGCAACAGAGGAGGATAGTGGCAAAACTCTCTTCAAATGAAAGCTCTCACTTTTTGTTTTAGGACAGCTGAAGAGACTCTTCTGGCTTTGAGTCTGCACCTGAACAAAGGAAGGTGATAGGCTGGCAGAAAAATGAGTACTTTCTTGGGTTGGTTTGTTTGTTTTCATTTGAAAATTGTAAATGATTGAACACACAACCTGCCCTTCTTATGGCACTGTAAATATAGAGTGATTACTATTGTGTTTCATCCCCCTGAAGTAAATCAGTTTTAAATACTGAGATTGAACGGGGTAGACTCAGGCTTCTAGAGAAATCCAAATTAAGACTAAAATGCTAGTAGTGATTAAAAGGATGGTTGGATGAGGCCAATCTTTCTGCTGAGGGAGAATGTGAGAGTCAGAATGGTATAGGAACTGCTGATAGGAAGAGTAGCCCTCAGGGCAATAAAGAAAATATTTGAATACTTACCCACCATGAATCTTGAGCAGGGAATATATTTCAGTCATGCTAATTTTTCCAAGTTTAGACTGTAAGTTAGGATTAGAGGCAAGTCATGTCGTTATCAAAGTCTTGTATTTATTAGTAAAATGATTTGAAAAGCCTTTTAAAGACGTACTTAGGGAAAATGTTTTCTGCGGAGGCAGAACTCTCTTAGGACATTCATAGAATGCCTGTCTTCTCTGATATCCTTCTCTGAGCACAGAAATCACACAGTTGCAAGAACAGGACAGAGGTAAAGGAAAGCGTGATGTGGGGGGATAGGAACTTTTTACACTGTCTTTGCTACTAAGGAAAGGGTGAACACCCATATCAGCTTACATTCATTGGCTCTGGGGCATGCCCTCCCACCGACTGACACCTTACCTCTGTCTTTGTGCCACCAGTGATGCACAGGAAGCTGATTCATCTGAAATTTCCTGTGGCAGAAAAACAATAGAGCTTAAGGTGTGATGGAGATGCTCCCGTATTAGCATGCAAATATGTGATGAGCAAACATTTCCTCAAAACTCTACTGATACCTCTGAAACAACTGCATTCTGCTGAGACAATCTATGGAGCTTCTGACTGTTTCCTTGGATCCAAACTGACTCTTTCTCATCATGTGAAAATTCCTGGTTTAGAATGGAAAGGTGCTGGGATGAGTTGGAAACCTGCAAAAGGGTACAGATTGGGTTTTGTGCTGAAGCAAATAGACTGGAACCAGTAGGTATTTATAATAAGCTAAAAGGAACTATTCCAGGAAGGTAAGAGACCAATTAAAAGATGTGGAATTAAAGAAAATAGAACAATGAGAAGTGTGAGTTGTATTCATATGTATGACAGGTATATGAAATAGTATTACTCAATGCCAGTAAGTTAGTGCAGGCAAGTCAAAAGTAAATATAATGAAGAAAGATGTGTGAAGTAGTAGCAATTCTCTTGTTGCTCAAAAAGGGAGCAGTGTAGATATATTCAAAGAGCATTAATCTGTTCAATATGCCTCGTGGGTACTCTTACAGCTCTTCCAAGCTGCAGGGAAGTGTCTCTGGCTTCAGAAGAGGATGTGCTTGTGCTTTCCAGACGATCTTGCTGAGACGAATAAACAAATAGGGCAGGGGAGTATGGTAAGGGTCTTTTTGGAATTTAAAAAGGTGTGTTCCTCAGTATGAAAAGACTGACTGAGAATTGGTGGAACCCTGTGGACTTGCTACAAAGATTGGGTGATGAAAGAATGATAATGCATGTGAGAACCGGAGCTGAAAAAGGCAGACAGTTAAAAGGGAGGTTGGAAATGCAACAGGATTGTGTCTTGTTCTCCAAGTTGTTTGAAATTCTCAATCGTAAGCTTCTTAACACTTGCTGGAAGAAGACAAGCTAGATTACCAGCCTGAAGGTATTAGGGTATGCAAGGCATTAGGAATGGTAATTACTCTGACCTCATACATAAATAATCATTTAATAACACAGCTGATTTCTGGAGACTTAACAGTGTGTTGTCAGTGGAGAAAATGCAAGAGGAAAATTTCTTGAAGCAGGAAGTGCCTTCAATCTAAGAACTATAAAGGAGAGAAGCTTTGAAAAACAAAACAAAAAAAAAAAGGCAAGCATTATCATGTTCCATAAAAAGTACTCTGACCTCATACATAAATAATCATTTAATAACACAGCTGATTTCTGGAGACTTAACAGTGTGTTGTCAGTGGAGAAAATGCAAGAGGAAAATTTCTTGAAGCAGGAAGTGCCTTCAATCTAAGAACTATAAAGGAGAGAAGCTTTGAAAAACAAAACAAAAAAAAAAAGGCAAGCATTATCATGTTCCATAAAAAGACACTGGAGTAAGAAGCTTTGAAAAACAAACAAAAAAAAAAAAGCAAGCATTATCATGTTCCATAAAAAGACACTGGAGTTGAGCAAGATATGCTGAACCAGAACCTGTAGGCAGGTTTTCAGATTTAGCTGATGTGAAATGCTAATGGTAAGCTCCTAAACAGAGCAGGCCAGGCTTGGATGATACTGGAAAATATCAGCTCCTGCTAGACCAGTACATTTTTGGTACCATTTCAGATCATCTGTTTTCTAATTAGCTGAAATATGAACATAAAGTCTAATTTTAGACATATTTCTATTGAAAAGTGGGACTTTATCCATACAATTACTTAAAATGCCTGTTTTGTTACCTTGTTTATTACTGTTGTCTAAAATCTCATCAATTTTGTGGTTAGCATCAACTCTGGCAGTGCTTCCAGAGCCAAATAAACTGCACAACATCTTCTGTGGTGCAAGATGTGTAATAACTGGTAATTCACTGTGCAGTTTGACAATTATTATTCATAGCTTTAGCATTTGCAACTTGATAGCCTATTTTAGCAATATTGCAGAAAAGGTTGTCAAATAAACAGTTCTGTCACTAATCAGTCCTAATGAATTAGCATCATGTGTGATAAGGGCATTTAATTTTTAATTTAAATGTAGCTCCAGTTGGAATACCTCTAAAATCATTAATGGGGAGACAATGAAAAGTCGTGAATGCTATTAATTGTGAGTAGGAGACTATTTTTAGTCTCTGTTCTCCACTATCACAGAAGGCTTGCTTTTAAAAAAACTGGGTTTTGAGAATGAGTCCTAGACCCTTAGTGCAGATTTCTACAGGCAGAGATATTTTTGAACAGACAAGGCATATCCAGTTAAGACAACAATTTAATATAACACTTTAACACTTAGTTGCAATGTGTAGATTTTGCTTTTTAATGTATACATTTTCTCAGTTACATAGGAAGACTTAAACAATGAGGTATTGAGTACAACAGAAATTTTCATGCCTGCACTAGGATTTTTCCTCTTTTCTCATCCAACATATAAGAACTGTCCTTCTGAGGGCAGTGCTAAGCTAGAAATGTCTTATCCAAAACTGTGGGTTAGTTTTTGGGAGAATTGCTTTTGTTATTCAAACAAAAGACAAGGTATGATCGAAAGAGTTGCTTTTGTTGTTCAAACAAAAGACAAGGTATGATCGAACATATTCTCACGCTATCCCGTGAGGAGTTGCAATTAAATGAATTATGTAAGTTAGATACAGAATTGTGCAAAGTGGGCCAAATCTAGTGATAATAATTTGAAAATTTGCTTCCATAACCTTTTGCTATCTCTCCCTTATTACTGAGAGGTCACCAGGAGGGTTGGTGACTGTGCTGTTTATATCATTTTGCTTCAGAGCTCAAGCCATTCATGTCTGCTTAACATTGTACATGAATTCCCCTGAGCTTCCTTGCAGGACAGTAAGCTTTTCAAGGAGCTTACATTGTACTGTAGGGGTCTTGTTTTATTTTTTCTGAGGACACTATTTTGTATGTTAAAACGTAACTCCTTTATAGTTCCCATTGTTCACTGAATTTTCCAATTAGTGTCCACATCAGCTGAAGCCTGTGAGAATTCTCTGGGAATTACAATGTCATGTCAAACTGCAGCAGTTATGAAGGTGCTGTGTCAGAAGATATGAAGCACTTTTCCCAAGTATACATCTGCAAATTGCATTTATTTTAAACTTGCAATAGGAGTTGAAATTGAGGTTTTCTTCCAGCTTTTTTCTAATCTGTGTTTTTCAATCTCCTCTCTTTTTGCTTGAGGATCGATAATATGTATTGTGCCCAGAGGGTACATTTGTTTGTTACAGAACATCTCATGAGCTGTTGTTTCCAAGCTGCTGGACTGCAAAGCCAAGCTGAGTAGATTCTCTAGTTTTCTTTTTAAATGTCACTGACTTCATTTCAGGTTTGTGGAGGTTTATTTCCTAGTATCTTGACAGCTAACTCTCTTTGTAAGTGTCTCTTCATTCATTTACTCTTTCAGTATAACTTATAGTTTTCCACATAACAATTGAAGGGCTATGCTACTCTTACTCCTTCCTGATAAAGAATTCCTGTACCATGATTTTGGGGCATTAGGAGGTAGGCTGTTAAATAAATGACTGAAGGGGCTGGATGACCTTGTGTGTGATCAGTCACTTATGAGTGACTCTGGAAATTATTACTTCTGATCATTGCTTCAACTCCCACTGTCTTGATGGATGCTGGGTCAGAGTTTGCATAAAGCAGCAGGATGAAGTCTCTGCACTCCTTCAGCATGCAATAGGACCACCATTGCAGAAATTGGCTAGTTGGATAGTTCTCAGTATCTAAGTAACAGATGGAAGACCTTGAGGTGAGGTCTGAGCCCTCCACTCCACGAAGTGAATATGATACATCTAAAAGTAGCACAGAAGGGTCCCTAAAAGGGCCATCAGCAGTAACTCTATGGTATTTCTTCAGCCCAGTTTAGATGAGTCACAGCAAATAGCTCCCAAAGCAAATATCACATTCAGATTCTCCATCTTTCTCTGCAGATACAGATCAGGCCGTCCAAATGGTCTTTGTCCTCTGTGGTCTTGCCAGGTTCAGGTTTCCATCTGATTTTCAGAGGCTGTTCCTCTAGGATGGACATGACATTGGTGAACCCATTAACTATTTTACCCTGATTCAGACTGCAGACTTCTTTTCATCCTATTGTGTTCATATTACACCAAACTCTTCATCCTGTGCATCACTGGGGAAGGAATAGATCAGAGGCAACCTACAAATAGCAGATAGCAGCAGAGGGAGTTCCAGCTCCCTTTAGAAAAAAGCAGAAGGCCTCCTCCTCCTGCTCCTCCTCCTCCTCCTCCTTCTCCCCCTCCTCCTCCTCATCCTCCTTCTATAGTGTGTCACCTACACTAGGTGTCAGGCACAATACAAGAAATTTTAAAATGGTATTTGATGGTAGTTGCTACTTAATCAGTCACCACTATCATTTAATCAGTTTCTAAAATCATGAATGAGACTACTGATGTCAATAATAGATAACTCATTCATTTCAGAAGTAGAAAATCAATTTTTCTCTATTAAGCCTGCAGAGGGGAAAAAGCTAAATCAGCCATAAAATACACTACTACGGAGCGTTAATTGGAATTCTAACTAGGATACTTTGTTTTAACTTTTATTAGTAATTGATTATAGGGAAAAATTAATAGCATTCTTGACTCCAATCTAGATTCTCCTCAATTTGAGATGGCTATATGATTTGACACAGCTGGGAGAGGAAGGAAAGAGGAGGAATCAATACAAGTGGGAAACTCCAACAACTGATCTGCTTCTGCCAGTTCTCTGTTCTTTCAGATCTGCTTTAGAAAGTCCTGGACCCTGCCCTTTGCATGGGCCTGTTCTATCCCCAGAGAGCAGAATCCTTCAGCAATGAGTGGAGGGGGAAGGAAAGGCTTGTGGCAGAGAGATGTTCCTGCAATGATAATATAAAGCTAAACTGATTCTTGTACTGAAAATAGTATAAGAGTCAATACACAAATCCTGACTTTTATCCTTTCCATACTGGATAATGGATCCTTTCTGAGGAATATCTTAACTTTGAATCCTGCTTAATTTAAACTTCAAGCTGTATTAAACCTTTCTAATATACCACTCAAGACAGCTGGAATTTGTTGGTGGGCGAGCGAAGAGAGAGTTGCTTCGTCTGAAGACACATTCTCAGTACAAACTGCTGTTTGAGTGAATGAGTGGAACTGGGTAGAACCCACTTTAAAAGCAAGTCTGGTTATCAATTTCCTGTACCACTTCTTTAGCCTGAGAGCACTTGTGTATTCTTTCCTCCCACCCTGAAATCCTAACAGTTTGACACCTGGTATAGAACTCAGTTGTTAATTACCAGAGGCAAGAAAACCACTTTTTATAAACGGAGTGACTGCTGCAATAGTTGATACACTCCTTTTCCCTCTAGCACCTGAACTTGAATTCCTGTAGTATTCAATGACAGCAGACTAAGACCGTGGAGTTCACTGCAGTGTTTGGCTCAGTCAAGTCTTGGACTATAGTGTAAACAGAGTTTAATCTTTTTCTTTTAAATTGAGTTTGTGTTTAAAAGGCAGAAAATCAGAACTGAATTCTTGCATTCAGGCTTCCCCAGCAAAGTGCTTTCTAATATCTATAGATCATATTTGCTGTATTTATAGTATTTATCTATTTCTGAACTTGAAATCCCAAATAGTTCTATTCCCTGTAAGTTCAGAAATTATTTGAGATGGTGTAGTGACATTTGGCCTTTCTCTTAGCTTTAAATAGCCGCAGTTGATGAGAAAGCATTGAAAATCAGAGGAGCAAAAATGATTTTGTCTCAGAGCAGCAACATTTCACTTTAAGGTGATGTTTGGTCACTGTTGCTTGTGATTGTGACCTGTTTTAATAGAAACAAGAAGAGAAACTATGAGATATGGTAATTTTACCAAGTGATATTTTTAAAACTATATTTCTACGAATGCTAAAAACTGCAGACAGTTTCATACTCCTGTTTGGCAAGTTTTTCGACCTCAATGTGTTAATCAGATGCAGAAACTTCTCTGTAACCTTGTATCAGAAACAGTTTCCTTTTAAAGGGTGTTGCAGCACAACAACCTAAGACCATGTGAGGAGGGAGCGAGATACACAGGAAATTAATTTCATGGGATGGTCAGGAAATAACCTGAATAATTATCTAGATAGAAAAATTACTATTGATTTGAGTAGGTCTGGCTTTGGACATAAGTAGGCAGCTGTCTGGGACAGAAAATCACAGCTTTAAGCTGCAGGAATGAATCTTGCTGTAGGCCTGACTGGGCTTGGCTCAATTGTGGTAGAAAGAGCTCCTTGTATTGGGCTTGCCTGGCAAGGGTTTGGTGGTGCTGTGGCTACAGGAGTGGCTTCTTTGAGAAGCTTTCAGAAGCTTCCCCCATGACTGATGGAGGTGATGCCAGCAGATCCAGGACAGACCTGCTGCTGGCCCATCAACAAAGGTGGCAGTGCCTCGTGGATAAAGTATTTAAAAAGAGGCAAAAAAAAAGCTGTGCAGCTGCAGCCAGAGAGAAAGGAGAGAGAACAGCCTTTTTCCAAAGCAAACTGCATGTGCTACCTCTTGACTGGTTTGTCTGTTTTTGTAGTCAGATCATGAGTCCCAGTAAGGACCTAAAAGAAATGCTCATTCTTTACAAATGTTCATTCTTAAGGAAACCCTTCCTTGATACTATACAGAAAACTTACTAAAGATAAGGAATATATGATTTCAGAATACAAAAGGCTTGGTATCTATGAGTGAGAAGCCTATCTGCAATGAATTGGGATAGGGATTTTAAGCCTGGATCCGTTTTGTTGCATATCTGTTTTTAAAGCTAAGCTCGCACAGTGAGCTTGTTCCAGTAGATCATCCTATCTGTTAGCATCTCTAGTCTTGTTCTGTTGTACAAGTCTTCACAATTCAAATTGTTTGGGGCTTTTTTATTACTGTAGGTGAGGACTAAAATAAGCTCACATCAGAGCTATTCTTTCATCTGTCTATTTTGACTCTCCAAGAGGAGTCAGAGGACACCGACACATATACTTAAATCAGATGTGCTGTTGTGAATGCATTTGGGCCATCCATTAGAGATAAAGACACTGTAAAGGAGGCTGACAAACTAGCCAGGCACCTGATTAGGCACTGAATAATTTCAATGGCTAATCAAACGAATGAATCCTTACTTGATTACATTTCAGTTTTGTATCAGCTAATCATGAAACCAGAAAATACACTAATGGATGCTGGTTTCTGACAGCACCTGTTCACAGGTACAATTGCTGTAATTTGGGAAGAAGAGAGTGGGCAGCACTCATTTCCTAATCAAGAGCTGAGACTAGTATCAAGCTCTAATATTCTTAATGCAATAGGTCGTTTTTCTCTAGAAGAAAACAGGAACTTTTCCAGGACTTGGACATAAGCCAGCAGTGGGATGCTGGGATCACTCCCCTCACCTCCCAGCACACATTTTTTCACATGTATATGTTGTTCCACAGGAAACCTTCTGTATAACATGGTGAAAAGAGACCTTCTTGAGAATTCTTAAGAAAATGAGACAATATGACCTTTCTCTCACCCCTCAGGTCTCTTCCTATACTGACTCCTTGGCAGATATTAGCAGGGACAAAGAAGGTCCCTGCAGAAAACCAGGAAAAGTTTGTCCTACATGTGTGTTTGTACACATCCTTGTTCTTTTGGTACTCCTGGTGTCTCAGGAGATTTGGTCTCAGCTGTAAAGGCCACATATGGGGGAGATACTTCTGAATGCTCTCCACCAATGTCTCTGACTGAGAATGTAATTAAAAAACCAGAAACCATTGCAGTCTGTGGATGAAGTCCCACTGTGCTGCATGATAGCACAAAAAGCAGCAGTCCCTGCCCCAGCGAGCCTGCTGTATAAAACTATGCTTTCATTTCATATAAACAGGTAACAAAAGGGAAATATTGGAGGAAGAAAGGGAGATAAAGAACATTGGGTTCTGCCTGGAACTGGCAGTCTTTTGTTGTATGCAGTGAAGAGTTTTGGTACTAACTTATGAACAATATCTGACATCTACTTTCACAATGAATCCCCTAAAGCAAAACCATTCTTGAAGTTTTTATTTGCACACTGCCTCTGGTAAAATATCTCATGAGAAACAGACTGAAATAAAGGCTGAGCTCTGACTCCTGAAAAGTAGGTCCTACCTTACAGGAACTATCTTTCTGCTGCTGTGTAGCTTCACAATGTTGCTGGTGTTGGGACAACTACCCAGAGTTTGGTCTCATTTGCATTAGGCTGAAACTATTGCTAACAAAGCATAGTCTTTACAGGAAAAGCTTTAAAACATCTGCCAATCAATACTGTCCAGTTCTTTGAAGAACTCTTAGTTTAATGCTGCTTACCTACACAGTAAATGTCTCTGAAGTCTAAGTAGAGAAAATAGAGAGACCAAGGGCAGCTGGATTAGCAGCGCTAAGCCACGGTCAATCTACTGCCTGCATTTTAATAGCTTTTGCAAAAGTGGAACACTAGAATCTCTGCTGTGTAAATCAGTGTAGAGTCATTGAAATTGCCAGAACTGGGCTGATTTATACAGGCTGAGGACTGTCCCCAAGACTTCCAGCAACAGCTGTTTTAAATAGTTGGGTTTGATCTGTCTTTCAAAATACTAAGCCAACAGATAGATTGTATCTAAATTATCAGTGCTGATTAATATATGAGATATATCATAAATCTCTCTTAAACAGCACTCGGCTTAATTTCCTTATTGACTAAAAATACACTCATCCTATATCTTCTTTAACTTCTAATACAGTCTCCTAAATTGTAGCAAAATAAAGTCTTTGAAAAGACAAGCATAGATAAACACTTAATTAAAAAGGTATGGTGTTACCCTTTGTCATTTCATTGCCTATATAATACCTGTATCTGAAAATAATAATTAAAAAATCCTAAACAACCAAAAAGGCACCATCTGAAGTTACTAAAGTTATTTCAGTGTAAAAACTGAGTTGCTAGAATTACATCTGGTGTGTTTAGTATCCTTTCCTGCATCTGAGCTTAAAAGAAAGGAATGAAGGGTCCATCCTACAGCGAACTAAGCACTTTTTCAGAGCTGCTGAGTAAAACTGGCCCATTTCAGAGGCATTAAAGATTTCCAGGTACCTCAGAGTAGATGCTTGGTGTTTCTCATGATCTCTACACTGTATGAGCAGAACAACAGTGGTGTTCGCCAACATAAACAATTTTTAATTTGTCACATGAGCTAGAGGTTAGGAAAATGTAATTGATTTTTACTATAAAAACAGTAGTGATGTTCTGGAGGAATTTCAGAGACCTAGGAAGGAAAATATTTCTTTCCATGCAGTCATAATTCATATTCTTCCCTTTATATTCCTACCCTACTTATACCTCAGGTGTGGTCTATTTCTCTTTTTTCACCTGTGGGTACAGTATCTTCTGTTCTGTGCAGATCACTGCTTCATGCATCCTGAGCACCATGCTTCCCTGCTCTTCTCCCTGTCCTTTAATGTCTAGATGTCTCCTGCCATGGTGCTCTGGCCATTGTACTAACACTAATCATCCAGTTTCTTCCAGAACTCCCTCATCCTTCATCAATACCAGGAATATTTTCCCAGGCATGATTTTTGAGGTCAGTGCTGTCACTCTGTTTCAGTTCATCTCCATTTCTTTCATGAGGAAATGAAGACATAATTTTTCAGCTTGCTTTCCTAGACATCCTTGAAAAAGCAGAGGAAGGAAAGGAGTGAGGCAACTGATAAATCTTAATTGACTTTGTTTACCCTTTTCCTCCTTCTTCTTCTTGTACATTAACAGAGAAGCAACAGGTGAAGTGAATGACTGCTAGTTACAGATTCAAAAGGAATATGATGTCCATAAGCACCCTCTGCTCCATGCTTGCTCCATGCAGAGCAAATAGTGCACTGGCATGCTGACTGAATAATTGGTTTTACACAGCACCTAGCAAATGGCAGTTATGGACCAGAACCCCCTGTGCTAAGCTGCTCTGCTAACAGAAGGAAAAAAATTTAGAAGACAGTCACCACTACCAGAGCTTAAATCCAAAGCATAGGATAGGAGACAACAGATGGAGATGGACAGATGGTGAAGTGCAAAGAAACTCCTAAACAGTTGATAAGCATGAAGGCAAACAGTATCAACATACCAGCTGCCTAACAATTGTCCATTAGAGATGTCAAGCCAAGGAATGGTATAAGAATGATTTCGAAGGCTAATGGGATAGCTCTGTGAATAGTTGGGAAAAAGCATCCTAAGCCGAGATGGCAGCAGGGAATAGTTTCTCTGGAAATCCTGCTAACAGCCAGTGGAGATAGGAGTTGTTGTTTCCAGTGAGGGGCAGGCTATGAAGGGCATGAGAGTGAGAAAAGTAACTTACCAAGAAGTGGGACCTGTGAAGGGGAAAAAAAAAGAGGAATACCCAGGTCATAGCAAGAAGCATGAAGACTTATCATATAGATACAAATGAGTCATGACTTACACTTGCAATACCAAATGAAATTTAAAAAAAGGGATTTCTGAAAGCTGTAAGTCTGAATGATTTTTAGCATGTTATTAGGAAGAAAAGGCAGTTTCACAGTTCTTGAGTAGAAATAACTAGCAAAGCTTTGACACATCTCAGGCTTCCCTTCTCAGTGTTTGAGTGACAGGCAAAATACATCACGAGGGGCAAGAAAAGCAGTAGCAGGGTCACATTTAGTAGAGTCAGGGGGCTAACAGCAACATTTCAGTCATCCTTATTGTGACATAATAGCTAAATATTTGTAAGGAGATGCCAGGGAGAAAGGCCAAGATATTGCTGTGGGTTGGTAGACAAGTACAAGCTGGAGAGGTAGATATCTGTGCTATGTGGATGGCAGTCCACATAGAGAGATCATTTGAATTTTGCTCAGAGAATTTTGCTCACAGATGTAAGTACCCAGAGGAAAGGAAAAAGGGACCAAGGCTGGGTGTTAGGGCAACCCGTTGAAAAACACTAGAGTCCCAAGAAGAATAACCCTTTAAAGGACACTGAGTGAACAGAAGGCAGCAATGGATGTTGGTGGAGAGCAAGATTTCATGAAATGTGGTAACTTTCATTATAATAGCCTAAGAAGTCAGGAAACTCCCTTGATGTTTAAATGACTCCATTGGGAGAACCTGGCCTTTCACAGATGATGTGGGTTGGGTTTTGTTGTTTTTTAATCCTCCATGGTATTTTCCTTTTCTGTGAGTGACTGCATAGCAGTTAGTCCATTTAACTGCAGCTGCTCGCCCTCCTCAGAGGTGTTTTGAGAGCAGAATAAATTAAGAATTTAAACACAGGTGATAGCAGCATTGCTTGGAATGAGCAGAAATGTAATATTTATAACACAAGCATATTGGTCTTTGGGTGGGTAAGTGGTTCATAAAATTCAGTGCAGCATGATGTGAAGTAATGTAGCCAATTACTAAAAGAATAAGCATGAAGATTGCAGTCTAAATAGGAAAACGACAAGGAATTCATATCATAGTAAGAAAAGAACCTAGAACGGACTGCAGATAATAGAGTAAACCATTAGCACTGTTTCCTGGTAACAATAATGAAAATGAAGAAGGGCAAACAAGTGTTTGAAATATACTGTGGCAGTGTGGTGTATAAAGCTACAGGAATTATTCTGGCATGCTACAGGTTTGGGTAGAAAACAGTGCTCAGCTTTAGCCACTTTGTTACAGGGAGACATTGAGAAGGTGCAGCAGGAGCAATCCAAGACGATTTAGCAATCCAAGGCACAGAATCACAGAATCATCAAGATTGGAGGAAAACTTTACCATCAAATCCAACCATTAACCCGTCACTGCTGTAACCCCTAAACCCTAACCCACATCCTCCAGCATCAGATCCAGACACCTTGCAAACATTTCCAGGGATGGTGACTCCACCACCTCCCTGGGCAACCTATTCCAGTGCTTGAACACCCCAACAGTGAAAAGATTTTTCCTAATGTCTATTCTGAATCTCCCCTGTCTCAGCTTATATATCTCAGTTCCCTCTAGTCCTCTCCCTGCAGCCACGGCAGGAGAGACCATTCCCCACCTCTCTACAACCCTTTCAGGCAGTTGTAAAGAGTGATAAGGTCACCCCTGAGCCTCTTCTCAGGGCAGTCCAGGTCTCTCTGTAGAACTTTCCTACCCTCAGGCAGATCCAACACTCTCATCCAACCTAGTGTCATCTGCAAACTTACTGCAGTGAGGGTGCACTCAATCCCCATGTCCAGATCCTCAATAAAGATGATTTGTGGAGGAAGTTTTAACTTATTTCTCCTCTGTAGTTAAGGAAAGGGAGATTAGGGGAGGATTCTTACACAAGTATGCAAGATCCTAGTCAAATGGGAATGTACCAATGCTAAAGCACAGTTGTTATGGTCACATGCAAACTTTTAGGAAGAGATTTTGGATTAGTGTTAAGGAAGAAAATACAAGCAGATTTTCAAGCAGGAAGCAGAGCTTTATGCATATGGTGGAAAATAAAATAAGTTAATCTCAAGTCAAATGAGAAATATTTGAGGAAGAGGTGTAGAAGGGGTTATTAAAATTCTTCATGGTATTTTATAAAGGAATAAATAATGAATCAAGTGTTGGTTCTCATATTTGTTACATACTGATGAAGAAACTCCTATACAATAGACAGATACAGATGTCTGTCAGCTGAGCACTTAAGAATGCAATTTCACAGACAGAGTTTTGTTCTCAGCTACCTAAAAACAGTTGGCCTGTCTCTCACAGGGAACAATAATATATCAAATCTACAGCAAAATATCAGGTTCTAAATTCATTACTGATAAGCACCTGGATTTCCTTGTATGGATTGCTTTTTTAAAAATGAATCAGGTTGGAGCTCTTCTTTTGAGTTCTAATAGGGAAAATTGTCCAGAATACGGAACTTGAAGACCAGAATAAATTTAAATATACATGGCACTTCTAATCATCAAAATGTCATTTCATCAGTTTATTGCCTCTGCTAATACCTCTCTGGTAGGCTTGTACAAATACCTTCAGCTGACTAGGGGAATTACAATTTGTTTGTTCCCAGACCTGCACTTTGCTCAGATTACCTTCTCTATTGATCTACATTGGACCTGAACACCCTCTGGCAACACAAAGGGGCAAGGGGTTGTATGCATGGACACCTTTGAAAGTGAAAAATGGTGCAGCTCTATCCTTACCACTGCTCTACCCCTGCTCCTTGTCCACCTCTGAGCTTTTTTTGATCAATTAAGTGAATTTGGAGGGAGACAGAGGAAAGTATTCTGCAAAAGGCACAGGAGAGTGTTGGAGGCAGTGATGTATACCATCTCAGAGGTTCCAATGGAACCAGTACAGTTAGACTTGCCTACATTCCTTCAGCAAATAGGATTTCTGTCTCTCCTTCCTTCTGGCCAAAGGTACTGCTAAGCAAATACAGTGATAAACCAGTGCCATGGAGGTCCTACAATGAGTGAGGGCAGAAAAACCTGTGAATAAATATTAGGAGAAATGATAGAAGAATGTTTTGGGTAAAATATGTAGCACAAACTGAATGTTTTTTAAGGGACAGTTTTTGGCAGAAGAATATCAAGATATTCTAGATCTTAATTTAACTAGCTGGTATCAAAAGTTTACACACGGATGGTTTGCACCTGTTGAAGTGAATTTAGGGTGAATGTAAGAAAATCAAAAGTAAAACTCTGTAGTGAGTTCACACAAGGGACCCCACACTAATTCTGTGAACTCTTGCTGATATGATCTATCCTGTTCCCTTCAATGGGACAGATAAACCTCATGAATAAAGGTCTGCAGGAATTATCCCAACAGACTCCCTTAAATGCTTTCAAGCTTTTCCTCCCAAAGACACCATCTCTTTTGGCAATGGGGCAGACAATTTTTTTTTCTGAAAACAAGGTTGGTTGTTAAAGATTAAAAATGTTATTAAGATGCCTTATTGAAAAAAAGAAAAGGAAACAAACAATCTGGAAAACCCTATGGAAGAAAAATTTGGGGTATGTGTTTGCAGCTTTATATTTATTTCATTGTCTCCTTATCTGGATTTGGACAGCAATGTCTGCAGAACAGGAACAGACCAACTAGCAGGAGGGGATTCTCCAATTGCATCCACAAAGGTGTGACTTTGAATGAAACTACAGGTCTCTAAATATTTTGTAGCATACGTCCTAGTGCATGGAATTACCACCATAAGTATTTAATCTAAAAAACCCCAAACCATAAGTCCCCTTTACTACTGTTGGTAGCTGTTGAGACTAAAGCCTGTTACAGATGCAAGTGAAACAGTATTTCAGCATTTGGCTTTTACTCATCCCTGAAGGGCTGCCTTCCTATCTTCTCTTCTTTGTTGACACTGCCAAGAATTGGACCATTTATACTGATGCTTTTGTTTACTTGAAGTGGTTGCATTTTCCAGCCAAGTGCTCCAGTGAGCAGCCAAGCTAGGCTCCTGCTATTGAGGGAAGCTCCCTTACCTCCTTGGCAGAAATGTTGTCTGGTGCTAGCTCCAAAGAGCAAGACACACATCCTGTGTGTGTGTGTGATCCCAAAGGTCTACCAGTGAATCAGGTGCTGCCTGTGCTGCCTGAGGCTTACATGGGCTAGGCTACTGCCTTTTGCTTTCCCCTTGGGATTAGAATCTTCACATGGACTTTCAGTTCTCAGCACTGGTGCAAAGTCTTTGTGACACTGGGCAGGTTGAGCGAACTCAGTGTGGTTATCAATCAAATGCTTTTAGTGACAACTACTTACATCACATGCTTTTTCTTAAGTACATTTTTTGTTCACAGATTTATAGAAGAGAATAATATTTGACATTTTGGGGGGGTTGTTACAAAATAGCTGTGTTATGCTGTGTACTCATAACATTATGGCATTTTTATATTCTCCAGGCCTTTCAACATCTTTATGCAGGATATGGACTGTTTAATGAAATGTGAAATATACACTAAAATTATTTTTTCCCATGCAGTAAGATAATAAGATGTTATGTTACTCACAGGTCCAATTTTGAATTTAAATATAACTTCATTTAATTTTACTTTGCAATCAGGTAAATTAATGAGAGAGAATCGAAACAATATGCTGTAATTACACTTGAAAATTATTCCTTCTGTCCTTCAAGAGTGTTCTTTCTGTCTAAGATATTGAAATTTGGTGTCTAAATATAAAATTCAGTAGCATCTGGTACTAATTGCTGGTTTAAATAATATAGACATTTAGACAGATATTTCAGGCTTTCAAGGAGGCTTTTAGTAGGATGCTCTGAGTCAAAGGTTAGAAAAAAATTCATGCCACTAAAAATAGCTAATATTCCTTTTGTGATCTAGATCTAAAGGATCTTGAATATAAAAGAATTTTCTTACTAAAATATAGTTGGTTTAAGTTACTTTATTTGGAAAGAGTAATCAGTTTGTAGCCTTTACATCTGCTGTTCATTGGTACACATAAACATAGTGTAGGAAAATGTTATAACAGTTTAGTCTCAAAGCTTGTTACATCATCCTCAAGACCTCTGATTTTCAGCACAAAACCTTGTGCTTCCAAAATTACGTATTTGAGGTCTTCTATTTTCTTGTACTTTGCCAATTATTTTTCCAACAAAAGAAGTCAGACAAATAGATCGACATCAAAGCTAAAGTGAATTTGTGGTGAGCAGATGAACCATGGTCCAAATTTTATTCCTGCAAACTCTTTGATGTACTGATAAAAACAACAGATATATTTGATGAAAATAATCAGTGATCCTATTGCTTCTGTTTTGTACATTTTCTTCCCAAAATGCCTTCATATGTTCTGGAATAAAGTGTGTAAGAAGAATGGACTGAGTTCTCCAGCTGTTCGGTGGATGGCTGCCTATGTGGACAGCATATGTGAAGTGTTTCTGGATCACAACAGAGCTACCTGTCTGATGCAGACTGGCTGTTCTCAACTGGCCAGGGCTGCTCAGACACTCTGGGCAGAATGAAAGGAGACTTTGGCTGACATCCATTTTCTATGGATATTTATCAGGGCTCTGAGCACCCTCATGGGCCTTACTAGTTTCTCTTTCCTAGATCTCAGCCCTGGACCCAGTGGCTACTTTTAAGCAAAATCTTTACCTGAGCTATGGTTCAAGTGTGTCTGTTTCCAGTCCAGCCTGCTGGATGGACCTTGGACCCACACTGTGTGTGGCTTGTCTGATGAATGAATGCCTGAAATATATGTCATAGTTTTTGGACTTTGAACATATGTCACCCATCCCATCCCTGGCCCTGTCTGGTTTCATCCCTGACTGGGCTCCCTGGATGAACTCTGGACCTGGTTCACTGTTCGCCCTGTCTGAGGTTGTTGATGGGACTTGTTACCAGCCTCTGGTTCAGACCATGAAGGACTGTGTGTCACTGATAACTGAACCACCTATAACTGTGAGAACACCAGAGGTGAAACCTACAGGTTTGTCATCAGTGAAAATTTCCTCTGTCAGCAGACACTGATTTTGTCCATCTGTCCTCTCCCACTCCAGGAATCTATCTAATCCATTTTTAATGTGGAGGTGCACAGGTTTATATAATTGTGGGAGGTAGCATCTTTGGTTGTGTCAGACATCTGCTGCTTTCATCTCACGTTCCCTGGATATTACACTGGAGAACACAGGCAACAACCATTCTCTCCTTTCCCCAAGCTGCTCTGTTTGTCTCTTCACTCTTCTGGAGCAGACCCTAATGGGTCTGACTCTTTCACTCTGGATTTATGCTATCTAATCATACTGACTGCAAAGGTGCTTCAGATTTGGGTTTTTATCCAGAAGTTAATTTAAGAATATAAGGAACTCTAAAAACATTAGGAACTCCCCCAAATTTGAGAACTATCAAAACTGAATTAGTCCCATCTATGTAATTATTTCTCTACTTTTAGAATGGGAGAGCTTGGCTGAAAAAGCAGGTTTATGTTTTGCTGTGAAGGGATTAAGTTTTGTGGCCGTTCTGACCATTCCAAGGCATGAGTTAGCTTGCTTCCAGTCTGTTCAGCCACCTGTATAAAAGAGCTACGAATTCAACCTCATAGAGCCCACACGACCTACAAATGATTCATTGTCCCAGTCAGTAAGTAACATTTATTAGTATTCTTGAAAGAATCTCCTCCCTCCCCATCCCACTGACCCCAGGCCACCTTCATGCAAGCTTGCACTTCATTTAGTGTCAGAAATTCTGAGAAACAAATCTAAGCAAACCAAGTTATGACCTGATCTCTTGCTGGTCTGTTGCATAACTTTTCCACTTGGGCATAGGGATGAATTTAAAACTAGGCAGAATTATGAAATGCAGTAGTAGTGCCTCATGCACCAAAAAGTCATAAACTGATCAAAGGCAGAATATATTAGAATTCTAGTAAGGAAATAAATGCACTGATCCAGATGCTATGTGTACTTTGGCTCATTGTCCTTAGGCACTGTGAGATTTCCCACTCTCTGTTATGGGAAATTCTCCCAAGCCTCTCTGGCAGCAGCTCAGATCAAGTATAATTTTATTTTTCATAGCCAAAATGTACCATCTGACATCTACACATTGGACAATTAAGAGAGAAGCTATACTCTCCAGAATGAAAATCCTGACATGAGCTATGAATTGTGAGTAAAAATAGTAACTCAGCACCCCACACAGTGGAGGGGAACACCTACAGCTGATCCCCTGGGGCTGCAAAAGCTATGCCAAGGGGACAATATCACTGCATTTCTCCCTCCACAGCTTTCATATTGGGACCACCTGTGCTTTCCTTCTGCGTAGGATTTGCCTGGAATACCATTCA
Source organism: Acanthisitta chloris (assembly GCF_000695815.1). Lineage (NCBI taxonomy): Eukaryota > Metazoa > Chordata > Aves > Passeriformes > Acanthisittidae > Acanthisitta > Acanthisitta chloris. The sequence continues at coordinate 53,187 of NW_008676368.1, forward strand.
GGTAACATCTCTTTTTCCTATTGTCTGGAAGTTTGCAAATGGCTGTAGATTTGTAATTCCACCTACAGATCCACCAATTGTTCTGGTATCGATGTTGACTATTAAAAAACCTCTGTTGGAATCTGTAATCATGCTAAGCTTTAATACAGCAGTGGCTACACAAGAAAAGATCTTGTGAGGGAATGAGAAGAATTTGCATGTCTCATGTAGCTACAGTTGCCACCAGTTGATTTATATCCAAATTTTCCAAAGGCTGTTACTTACCAGGCTAAACACCTTCAGAGCACTGCAGTTCTAGTGAGAGTCCTTCATATCTTCAGGCTCCAGGGTAAAACCTGGATCTACAGAATTCACAAAAAGAGCCAAACTCACTCTTCTTTTGCTTCAACTCATCATTTAATGAGATGCTAACAGGTGTATGATAGATTCACATCTTCCCTTAAAAAGTAAAAATATTACAGTCAGAAGCAGGACTGAGAGATACAAGGACAAATACTCTGTTCCAGTAGCATGGGCCATTTCTCTGCTGTGGTCATCTAAATTTGGAGAGATGTGATGGTGCCTTTTTAGGAGATATGAAATCATTACACTTTCTACCTTGCTACACTTCAGGGAGAAGCTTCTGAATAATATATTTACCTTTTTCTGTTACTTCTAGTAAGATAAAACACCACTTTGAAGAAAGAGAAGAAAAAAATTTGCAGGTAGAAATAACTAAAAGAAATCAAATCAATTTTTAAATGTTCAGCCACCTCTTCCTGTGCTTGTTTTAATACACTCCTGTTTCAAATCTAATTGCTTAGACAGTAGTACTCCTGTGATTATTATTAGTTACCTAACAATCATTCACATCCTCTTTTATTTTTAATGTTGGTTCTGTTACGCTCTGCTGATATGATATTGTTTCAATTGTGGGTTTTTTCTACTTCTGCACAGGGAATATAGATTGTTGTATTGCTTCACTGGATCCCAGAAAGGTCTGTCTTTTATGATTGCTGAAAATCGGTGCACAGAGTAGAAAATGGCACTGCATGTTTCGAGCCAGTGATTTCAGTCGCTGAGGCTATGGTAATGAATGTTGGTGTTTGAATGCTCTGATAAAGATAACATCTCTGCTGCAGAATACACAAATCATCACATATTCCCATGCTGTGGCAGGAAGGAAGCAGCCAATGTATTTATCTTTTAAAAAAAATTTTTATTTGCTTTAGAAAGGCCCAGAGAATCCTATCTTAAGGGCCATATTGGTTTAGATCCCTAAAACCTTGATAGCAGCAAAATTAAGTGTTTAAACCCCATTAAATCCACCAAAATCTAAGCTCGTGCCTGACTTGACTGTGCAAATGTCTTGGATTGGTGACTTTGTGAATAAATTGGAGATGCTTAAATTTACACTCAATTGTCCATTTCCTTCTTGCTGCCTTGTGCTTTCTGTACTCTTATTTATTTTTAATTCTTCTTTTGGCCCACTCTAATTTTCTTGATATCCAAGCTTCTGTGAAGACCTGACATCATTCAAGGAGGTATTTCAGCACACTTTTAAGTTCATTCTTTCAACAGTCATTTAATTCTTAGGAAGTGCTTCCATCTCATTGAACTCAGTGCAACTTTAAGCACACAGTTAAGCAGTATCAGTTAATGTTTTCCTGGGCTGGGGATTTAGGTTGTGGGTATGTGTCTTCTGAGAGTAACTTTTGTCATTTACCATTTCTGGTGCCCGGTGGCACACCACTTCCTCTGCTCTATTTACCACCATCCATCCATCCATCTGTGTGCATTTCTTTATGTGGCATTGTCCAAGGCATTTAACTTTGTTAAGCAGTTTAAATGTTGGCCAATTCACTACCTTTGATTGAAATGAAGGCAGAAAAACTTTTTGAAGTGTTTAAAGGTACCTATTTGTAATGCACAATTGGCTTATCTTGCCCAAATTAGAAACCAATGATTAGTTTTCTTCCATTTCGTTAAATCATATTTCAGCAAGAGGAAGAATACTTATTGCTTGAATACCTCATGCATGTTCAAGCAAGAAGTTCAGGAGGTGATTACCTTGGATAGGGAGGTGATTGTGAGCAATGCTGGTGCAGGCTGGGATCAGTACAGCCTGCACAGCTGCATCTGGAAGGCAATGTAAGATCACATCTTCGGTGCTCTGCTTTGCAAAGAGTAATAGAATACTTTAATACTTGCTAATCGAGGTAGTTGGTATTTTAGGGGCTCAGGGTGGATCTGTATTTCATATTTCCAGGAGACTAAGGGACTTGTGGATGCAAGATTTTTGTCTGGTTGGTTTCTGAGGAGCTGTGCTAGGCACAGAGCCGAGATGTGGCCTTTGCACGCTTC
>NW_008676368.1:55556-59482 GCF_000695815.1 Acanthisitta chloris
AATTAAGATCTGAACACCATGTGAGTTTCTTGCCGTGAGGAGGTTTATTAGCTCCTTTGAGTAGGTCAAGATTCAAATACCTCTTTTCATGTTATTTCATATATCTGACCTTCCACAACTCGTGTTCTAAAGAAATGTCTTTCGAAATACATCTTTCAAGTGTAGTAATGTTTGTATCAAATTAATCTGAAGCTTCTGTTGCCCTGGAGGCTGACTGAAATGTGGGTCAAGTCTGACATCAAGTGGTCAGACACACTCCGTTCCCAATGGGACTATTAACACAGTGCTGCTCCTGGTGTCTTGTAAGAACCTTCCCCACCACTTTTTTAATCCATGTTTTTTTCTTCTGTTAACATAATTTCTCAGTGTTCTTCCTTCTTGAGTTTCCACCAAGGTCATGGAGTATCATTGCTGACAGATGCATAAAGAATCATCTTAGTCTTGCATTAGATATTGCCAATGCTGAATCTGTCAGCAGAATGATGGGACTGGGTAAATAAAGTCTTGTTGACACGGCAGTGCACATGAGACCTTTATTCATTCTGTTTCCCCAATATATCCTAGATGCTGAATCTGTCAGCAGAATTATGGGACTGGGTCTTGTTGACATGGCAGTGCACATGAGACCTTCATTCATTCTGTTTCCCCAATATATCCTAACAAGATCTGTGTCTTTCTAAAAGCACTCCCAGCTCTTGAGACACCAACTCCTCCATCTATGCAGATTTTGAGGCTTATCAATAACTGCAGGAGCACTTGGCACTCACATGTTGCTTCTAGTTGTTAAAACACATTGTGAACACTAATCCCATTAATTCTCACCATTCCAATCTGAAGAAACACAATAAAATTATTAATTCCATGATATAGGAAAGGACGTGGCCAGAGAGACCAGAGAGAATTTAAATCTTTGACTTGAGACCTTAAGTTTTCCTAGGTGCAGGTCTCAGGTTCAGTCCTCTGGCATAGTGAGATGTGACACTTAGGTTTTAAAAGTATTTGTACCCATGCTGACTCAGGAGCAGCTCAGGGATACCAGGTTCATGTTCAGCTCCTTCTGCTCCCTTCCTTGGGGATGAAGAATTATTCCTTCTGCAGCCAGAAGGACATTTTTCATCTCTCTTCTCAGAGATCAGCAGACTGAGTTTGGCCTGTTCAAACAATAACAAATGACAGGTCATAAGCTGTACAATATAAACTTTTTATCTGCACAATTGATTCATTTGTAACTGGAACACTGGTGTGTTTCTATACCCTCTGCATAAAACAAACAGTACAAAGGTCAGCACTTCTGTGTACCTTATAACCGAGTCAGCAATGCAAATAGGAACTTTCCATTTCTCCCATAAATGCCACAGCTTGATAAGATAAACCACAGTGTTTGTGCCCCTGGGCCTCTCAATTACCTGTTTGCAGGTGGACATCTTTGTTTAAATTAATCTCAGAGGCAAAGTCTTCACTTCAGTGTCTTTTCTTTCTGCTGTAAATTTAGCTTTTTAGTCTGGAGCAGTAGTTTCACAGGGACTTTAAGCTGCCATAGACTAGTACTGCTGCTAAAAATTACAGTTCTTCCCCTGGTTCAGCATGGTTGTTTTTTCATCTCCACGGGGTACTGGATTGGGTAGATGTTATAGGAAAAATACCCCAACGAAATCAAACTCAAAAAAACCCCCTCATAAACAAAAGGCTCCACCAAGATTTCTGCACATCTAATTCAGTGATCTATTGTAATTTAATTCAGGGCTTATGACCAGAGCTCCCTGCTTGAACTGTGTTTCTTACAATAAAAAGTTTTCATGTGAGGTAAATGATCACTGTTCCTGTTCCCAGTGTGTTATTGCCTGGGCAGCTCCGGTCACTGAGGAAAATGTGTACATGGTGTCTTTGGTTTAAAGGGACTATAGCCTGCTTACCTGGGAATAGTTCAGAAATGAACTGAGCTACAGGATTGTGCTTTTGTCTTAATAGACTCTATTTTAATGTATTTGGATATGTTTCAGTTGCCATCAATCTAATGTTAAGTTCATCATCTTTAGTCTTCTATAGTTTCACTGCCTTGATAAAATTATGTTGAATATGCTAAGTGTTAAATGCCTACTTGTACATATATTTTCATGGATGGATCCTATTAAAAATTAATGACTACAATAATTATTATAATTTAGAATCATTTCTGCTTACATAGTGTGTGATTTGTACTAAATCATGCTATCACCAAAGTCCCAAATCACACTATGATTAGTCCCAGCACCAATCGTAGGATCCATACAAGAGTAAGAAAATGGGATCCTTTGCTCCAAAGAGCTGGAGTTTTAAAAGAAATGGGAAGGATACAGGTCCAAGCAAATGACCACAGAAGACAGACTTCAAAATATCTCCTCAATCATATTTTCAGATCACTTTTCAAATTATAAGCCACAAGGGACATGAAATGTCATGGCTGCAAATTTAGTTCCGTGTAAAATTAAGTTCAGAGTAAACCTCCTTTCTTTTCCATCTCTATTATGGCATCAGATTCTAATAAAACATTTCTACTGAGTCATGCAATAGGCATTTTAACCAGATACAGAATGTTTCTGTTGAGTAAAGCTTAGTCTCTGCAGCAAATGCACCAAATGGTACTGTGGTGCATTTTAAAAGGACATTTTTGCAAAGCACCTATTGATGCTAGACTGATGGGTGCACTGAGGGTCACCACAGAAAATAAACTCAGTGGCCAAATGGCAGAGCTATGTCAAGCTACATCTTATGAGCTCTGAAAGGAGTTTTGGCCAGAGTTCACAATTGTAGAGTTTATTGCAGCTTAGACAAAATGTACAGTAATTTTAGACAAATCTGGGCATTTTTATACTGAACAGACTATTCAGCATAAGTGTGTGCATTTTTTTAGCAAAACAAATCATTCTCGTGTTTAAAAACAAAAACAAAATGCTACATATGTTGCAGAACTATACTTGCCATTCTTTAGTTTAAAGTCATACACAAATGGCTTGTTCTGCTCTGATTAGCTTATTAGTTAATGTTGGATATGAAAGGCAGTTTTGGGGCATTGTCTGTCAACTTAGTGGAAATTAGGACAGTGAGTGCCTTCAATAGTCTTTGTTCATTAAACCATATCTCTGCAGATGTTCAGTGTTTTAATATTTCTTTTGCTGTTCTGAAGCATTCTCATTTTTTTTCGGCTAATGAGAAACATGTCACTTTGTATACTGTTCACGGAGCCACTTATTAAAGATCCAAAAGAGGTTGACTTGTTACTCAGACTGACACCTTTCCTCGGAATTTATTATACCCATAAGTGCTAAGACACATTTACAAGCCTTCTAAGAGTAAGATGAGTGAGTTAAACAATCTATAGAAATTCTTGCTCTCAGGAGAGCCCTGTGATCATCTTCTTGCAAACCAAGAAATTATTAGTCCCATGGGGAGTTCAGCTGTAGCCAGCTGTGGTTTTTGTGTGAAGTAGGGCTCATACGTGGGTTCCTGCTGCCAGAATTTAGCTTGAATTACTGTAGGTGTTTACCAAAGTTAGTATGTGCTGTGTCTGCAGACAAGTTATGAAAGGTTATGTTTTTGGTTCTGATATTTTTGAGTCAGAACTGATTGGCAGCTGGATGCTGTTTGCAAATGAAAAACTTTCTCTTAGCAGGAAGATCAACAGCTGGTTCTGACTGACACTGTGCTCTTGTTACCAGCAGAAATGCTATATTTATTTTGAAATTAAAGCAAAGACAGTTGTACATACTTGAAATGCAGTTTGGAGTAATAGGCCCAGTTGGAGTTGACAAATGAGAGCTCTAATTGATTAACCAGAGAAATGTACTTTATCTGTTTTGCTTTCGTGAGCTTTCTCTTGCATTGATCAACAAGGTGCTAGTGCTACTCCTTAAGACTAATTTCTTCTTCAAATCATGCACATCATTATT
>NW_008676368.1:59509-66857 GCF_000695815.1 Acanthisitta chloris
GTTGTTTGTGCTTCTATATAGGTATTCTTTATGCATGCAACTCTCTTTTGTTAGGATTCTTGATCTCCTCCTAACTCCAGGTTGTGCTTTTACTTTAGAGACTTCCAATTTGGTTCGAAATTTGCATACACATAGCTGCTTTTTCTGATCTAATCTGGAAATGTGTATGAAACTCAGAAGTCCATTTTCATCAGCCTAACCCATTTTGACCATTCTTATCTTGAAAGTACAGATAATAACCAAGAAGAAAAGGGAAAAAATATAATACCTTTGAAATATGTAGAATTCTAAAAGGAAAGGTCATTTTTTATCTTGCTGCATATTATCATGTATTGTCTGTACTTACATATAACAATGTATTGCAAGGAAAATTAAGATAACACTACAATGTGTAAAATTATTAGTTGGTAATAATATAACTGGCTGCTGGTACAATATGCTCTTTATGGAAACATAAAATAGACATAGGTTTATAGTACAAAGAGAGGGGCAGTTGCAGTAGCTCAATATATTAAAAATGATAGCATATCAGATATGGCAATTACACTAGCCATCAATCTTCAATAGTTTGTGAAGAATACTGCTAAAATGCAGTGAAGCTTTATAAGATTTGTGATCACAGAGTGTAAAATATAACAGATGCTACAATATTTAGATGCCTGCTGGCATTTACTTTTACCCTACACAGCTCATTTCAGTTATATGAAAATTTTATGTGCTCTGTAACCTCACTGAAATAGGAACATATTTATAAAGCAACCACAATGGAACAGAGCATTTTCACTATATACACTACTTGAGCTGTTTAATACGATAAAAAAAGAGCAAAAATTGCCAGTTAAATTAAATTACTATTAGTTTATTATTAAATTACTGTTAATGCAGAAGTTTGGATACATGTGATGCCTTTTAATCTGGACTCTCTGCCAGAGATGTGTCACTCAGAACTGGTTGGAGAGTCCATGAAGCCTGTTGGAGCCTTACGGGGGTGATCACTGGAAGTCAAAACTAATGAAATGAGACAGGAGAAGAAAGTTCTTGTAGCTTGCTATCCCTTTCAGCTGGGAAGCACAGTGGACAACTTCCTTTCTGAAATGGGAATCTTACATAATACTTGCCAAGGTTGCTGCCTTTTCTTGTGAGACTATATTACAGGAGGACTGTGAAATCAGGGCCTAGATACGCTTGCTAATTAATACTATCTCTTGGAAGGATGCCCAGGAGCACCTCTCAGTATCAAGCTGTGGAAGTGGCCATGTTTCTGCTCTTGTAGATGACTGTGTTTCATTTCATCACTTTTCTATGTTATTTACCTTTTCCTAGCTTCCCCTGAGGCGACTGCATTACAAACATTTAATAGCTGGTTATGTCTGATGTAATTCTGGTAATCACTGAACTTGTACTACAAAATAAATGCATTAAGGTCAAAGACATCCTCTCTAACTTGAGAAGTGCTCCCAAGGCTTGACCTTGTAGTTGTCTGACACAGTATTTGAGCAGGAGGAAGAGTGCACTCAACCCAGACTTCCACAGGAACACCAAGACTTGCAAAAGCATTTGAACTGGCAGTTTGTCCATATGGCATTTGGCTTGGTTCCTCTGCAGTTTTAGGTTTCATGAACTGGTTTCCCATGTGGTAGCCTGGCACGTCTACAAGTGTTGGGCCTGTAGGACACCAAGGGGCTCTGGCTGTTTGTCAAAGAGGAATTATAACACAGCCCTGGTTAAAAAAGGCACAGTAACCCTTGTGTAGCAGTAAGTTGCTCCTTTTCATCACTAATATTTTGATATTTTCAAGAGAATCTGGTTCTTACTGATGTTAGTGTCTGAAATGCTTCTTAATCCAAAAATTTGACCCTTAGCCAGCACTGCTTATGACATTTAGACCATTTCTACTTTATCTTTTGCATCAGCTCACTGTTTATATTTCCTGTTTACAAAACAGATCCCTTGCCACACTTGGAACCGAAATATTCTTACTTCCTCTACTAGCCCATAAGATGTAATACATCAGAAAGCTTGTCATTTTGGGTGAGTCACCTGCAAACAAGATATGCTTGGGCCATGGAGCATATTTCTCCTGTGAGTCTGAGTTCCTTGAGCTTTAAAGAGCCACATCAGACTCTTCCCTCCTGCACAAGTGTGAGGTACTTCACTGTATCTTGACAATACACACAGAAACCAAGCTATGTGATTGCTGTTTGTTCAAGCTGCATGCTCTGTAATTCAAGGCAGTATCTTGGAGTGATGTTGCAAAGGTGGTTAAAAGGAATTTTGTGGTCAAACTTACTATCTATCTCACCTGCTTTATACATACAAACAGCACAAGTATTTAGCCATAACTATATCTGCTAAATCTAAGGTCTGGCTTTTCTGCTGCAAGAGAAAACAGCTGTTTTCTAGCCTCAAAAATCAATGTTAGGAAGCTAGAAAGTACTTTAATTCCATTTTGTGCTTCTGCAAACTCAAACAGTGTCCAGATCAAGGTCATAAGGCAGATCAATTTCCCTTTGAGATAACTGAAGTTGGTTCTGTACATGTCAGACAATATTGGACAGTATATTCATTATAGAAATTTTGAAATGTAATCTAAGCTTCTTTGAAAATACAGGTGCTTAACAGTTGTTTGTGGTTAAAGTATATTTTTATCACACTTAGCACTGAAAAGGGTGAAGACTTTGATGTAAGTGAACATGGAGTGTATGTAGATAAGCAAAGCAGCTCAGACAACTCTCATCTATAGTACTTCTTGTTAAATTAAAAGTATTCTCAAGTTATATGAAATACATGAAAATGTATTTAATAGCCAAGGAATCAAAGTCAATAACTGAACTTGTGCCATGTCATCTGGCTTATGAAAAACACAATTATGCACAGAGATATAGTATAGGTCAGGGCTGTCAGATGTCACTCACTAATCTCTGGTGACTGCAGTGTGTGTGATGGCTGCAGTACACCTGGTTACAGTGGGAACAGCTCTCCCTGTGGTTTCTAGAGGCCACTGTGGCTTCAGGCTTGTGGATGTCATCTCTGCCCTTCCTATGGTGGCTGTCCCTGGTGCTCCATTCAAGCGGTGATTTGCCCAGGTGGCACTGGCAGCAGCAGCAGCAGATGGCATGGCAGGTGGTGGTCACAGAAGTTGGAGAAGCATTTTGATACTCTTCCCAGGTGCCCCAGTTCCTTCACCAGAGCTTTGTCCAGTAAAGATGAAGGGGAGCCTGATCCTTGCCCTCCAAACTATCCCAGCTCCAAGAGAATTCTCCCTCCCAGGAAGCAAGTGATGTCCCTGTCACCCTGACTCACCTATCTCCTTCCTGCTCAACTTGCAACCATATGCAACTCTACCCATCAGCTTCCTTACAAGTAGCTATGACTAATTGTATGTACTGATAGGTACTAGTAATTGTATGGATAACTGGCTATGATTTATGAGCCTCGTTACTACCTTTTTATAGGCTCCCTCAGTCTGATGAGTGAGATATCCATCTGCCTGGTCCTCAGGCTCCTTCCATTTCCCCAGCCCAGTCCAGCCCCAAAGTCTGTCTTGACTTAGCCATTTCCTAACCTCTGCAAATCTGGAGCTGTGCTCCAGGACAGGTAGAGCTGTCAGGGAGCTAGTGCAGTATGTAGTGCTCCAATTCTGAATCTGCCAGTCTTGTCCCCTGAACAGTTTCCCATTGACTTCCCTGGGTTTCATACTGGGCCTTTATTCAGATAATATGCTGGAGTAAATTTGTTTCTCAGAGGTCACGTCCCAAGAGGCACAGTTTGCCCTGCTTCACATTCCATGACAAATCCATTCTGAATCCTTTTATTATTAATAATAGACAGCAAATTCTGATCTCAGGGTTCCCGAGGTAGAGTCAGTGATATCTGTGTAATTTAAATCAAACCTGCTCTCACAGGTCTAAGTGAGTTCTAAAGATTGTATCAATGCAATTTCCCTGTGCAGCTGGGCAAGCCAGAGCGTAATTAGAGATAAGAGCCAAGAACCTTAGAAGTGCAAGAGGTGTAACTAACCTTTGCTAATGAAGGAGATCATGCAAATAGCATTTGATATTTGTGTGTATCTGATGCTACAACTGAACAAGGAATAGTTGCTCAGAGCTTAATGATGGCTTCTGTGATGGTATAGGCATTTCACACTGAAAATGTGATTGCAACAAGTATTGCACAGATTGAAGGGAAAAAAAGACTCTGCCTGTTGAATAACAACAAACCTGCCCTTTCTTTAAATTAGCTCAACCCTTTCCACTAGGAAAAGTACTAAAATAACAACCACTTCCTCTGCAAACAGAGTGGCAGAGCAGAGCTTCTTGCTCTTTGTATATGTTTCCTATGAGGCTGTGCATGCCTCAGAAATGCAAGGCAGAGGAAATTTGCAATTGTTTTCTGAAGTCAATTTTATCCCAGAGTCCCTGAGAATAAGTATGACCCCCCTGTGTTGCTCAAAACCAGTTCTCTGCTGCAACAGCAATTCGAAAACTTCAAAATCTGCATACATTTCTTGCAGTCCTTTTTTAAAGCTTCTCAAGAAGGGCACAAGGACTACTCCAAGTCTGCCTTAGGAGGTAGCTGTTGGTAAGGTTGGGCTGTGTTAGTGCCAAGGATTTTGATAAGATTGTTAATGGTATCCCTGTGAGTCCAAAGGTCTTTATAAAATCATCGTTGCTCTCATGATACTGCAGATGTGGCTGTGATATGCATGAGTTAATGTGTACTTGAAGGTATAAGGTACCCTGAATGTATTGCACATGTAGTCAATGTGATGGTTTGAATTATCAGCAGGCTCTGAAGCACTCCCCAAGATCATATCTGCAGTGTTTATTGGTAGGATGCTATTGTGCTGGGGAAAGGAGAGTGTGTAAGTAGCTAACAAGGTGCTAGCCACTTTGCTTGCGTGTTTCACAGAAGTAATTCAAAGTAACTCAGGTTGGAAAGGGCCTCAGAAGGTCTTCAGTTCAAACTCGTGCTCAGCATGGGATCAGCTCTGCAGCCCCACTAGTCAGCTCAGGGCTTGATCCAACTGTTGACCAAGACCCCCAGGTCCTTTTCTGCAGTGCTGGTCCCCAACCAATATTTTTCTAGGGATTATTTGTGCTTTTCTTTGTTGAATATCGTAAAGTTCCTGTTGGAATATTCCTCCAGCTTATCTCAGTCTTGAATGGCGACTCTGCTGTGTATGCTTTGATTTTTTTCCTTGTAGTTTGTATAAGCATCTTTTAATTTACCTGTTTCCTTTTTACTTTGCTAACTCTCCAGATGAAATAAATTCCTTATTGTCAGAATTCTTCTTTTTATGCCATAGTTATTGGTTTCCTTTTAGAACTTTTTAGAAAGTTAGTGCATGTGAGCTGTAATTCTGGGTTGCTTTTAAGTGCTACTGGTGCTTTCCTCCCTTCTGAAGGGAGGAGTTAATTGCAACAGTAGGGTAGTTACACTGGTAGTGTTTTTTACTCTTATGATTTGCCTCCTGTGGTCTAATTAACATTTTGTAAACTCAGAGCATTTCCTCCAGTTTGCAGTTTGTGCCCAGGTAGGCATAAATATCCTGGGAGGAAAATACCTTCTTCTTGGCCAAGATGCTTATGTGGCCTCCCAATTACAAGAGTAGTTTGTTGTCTCCTATCTCTGCAACATCTCAGTAGCAACTGAATATACAGGAAAGTGCTATTATTTCCATTTTACAGATGGGTAAACTAAAATCATAGGAGGTTTCAGAGATATGATACCCAGACTAATGCCTTAACTGCTGGTGTATAACCATTCTTACCTTAGGCTGTGTGATACTGGAGTAAGTCTGGTACAAACTGCCAGGTCCATGAAATCTGCTGTAGGGTGGGAGATACAACTGATTGATTCAGGAGCCACAGCCCCTGTATAATGGTATGCATCAGGAAAATCTCCAGGAACTGAGGTAGACTGATGCAGGTACAGTTGCCTTGGTCTCCTCCACAGATCTTTGGAGATCTGAGATTATAAACGTAGAGCTCAGTCCAGAAATGGCAAATCTTAAAAGAAAAAAATAAGCAAGAGAAAAGCTCATTCAGTTAATATAACAATGTTAGATTTATTTTCTGTTGGAAATAACTTCCTTCTTCCGAACTATTAGATGTTTTGGAGAATAACCATCTCTATAGTAAAATTTGTTGGACTGCCTAGCACAATGTGCCCTAGTCATTATGTTCTACTCCACTATTAAAACAAGGAATCATAGTAAGAGTTTATGACAAGCAATTAAATAGCAAAGTACTAACTATAAAGGGTGAAATTCCTTTGCTCTGAAACATCTTCCAGAGCTGAACAGTATCATTCTGTAATTATGATTTTTGTGTTCAGCAGTGTAGGGATGACTCTGAGACACAAAGCAAAGCCTCCCCTTGCTGTCAATTACAGCATGTCACTGCCTGTTGTCCTGTGCAGCCACAGCAAGTATCGTGACATGCAGCACCAGTATCAGCAGGGAAGGCTGGGTGATATTTTATTAGCTGTCACTAGGAAAGTGTTTTGTTCGTGCAATCAGAGGATGAAATACAATGAAGACTCCTAAGTATTTGACAGTGATTTGAAACAGAATCCAAAAAAAGGAAGGGTATCAATACTGTATGCAACAAACAGAACTAATAAACGTAGAAAATACATTTATTATCTGCACTTGGCTGCCTCTAAACTGATGGTTCTTGTTAAAATGCTGAGTCAAACCCAGGAAATGTTGTTTCTTTTTCTGAGATGTTCCTGTTGTGGTGTGAAATGTGGGCAGCAGATGAAGATCTGGAGAAGTGTTGGGTCTCTAGGAGCACCTGACCTAGGCAGACCCTCAAACCTGACCTTGTGTGGCTTGATAGCTCAGTCTACTTATACATTCCTTGCACATTTCTTAGCTTTCCTGACTGCTGTCAAAAAGTAAGCTTCAATTTAGGCCCACCTAAATAAAGAGAAGTGAATTAATGACAATGTAGCTAATGAGAAATGCCAGAGTTTCTAATAAATGTTGTCAGAGAGGTTTAGTTTGATTCATTTTCTGATTTTTATTGGAAAATTCTCATCATCAAAAGAGAGTGGTTAAATTTGCTCTGCTTTTTGTGCATCATCAGTGAAACTTTTAATAGAGATCCACCTACTGAATCATTAACTGTGTGTGTGTGTAGATATCTAACCCTCAATCATCCAACACAGCTGCCACCACTGCAGTGCTATAGGCAGGGCAGTTTGTCACCACTGCGTGATGAAAGGCCAGGAGATCCCACTCTGACCTTCTGACTTTCTCATCCATGGGTGTATGTGTAATGTCATCAGGCTGAACGATCCAACCAGATTTATTTGCATTGATTGATGTTAAGGCCACTCT
>NW_008676368.1:66868-73682 GCF_000695815.1 Acanthisitta chloris
TCTTTTTTTTTCCCACAGTATTTCAATTGCAAAACATATTTGCTTGAAATTTGAGGATGTTTATCTACATATTCTAGATGTCATATAAGGACCTAGATATGCCCTCTACATTTAAATTTAAGTCTTGTAAAATAACATTAAAATGTTTCTTTTGGTTTCCATTTGAAAATCTGTGTTGCTCTTCTAGCTGTTTTTGAGGAATGTAGTGATGTTATGTTAACTGAGCTTTTTCATGAAAATAGTAGAGTCTAAACAAATCTCAGAGAAAGAAGAAATTGTAAAATTGTTCTAATTGTAAAAATGTGTGTTGGCATCCAGACACTGATCTGTGTTGTGCAAGTCAGTGCTACTGGGAGAGAGAAGTGTGAGGATTGCTAGGACACATGTGCCTATATTACATACCAACAATGCTACAGCCTCAACATGCCAAGCAGCCCAACATAGCCAGCAGTAAAGTACTCAAATCAAAGCTTTCCTCAGCCCTTCTTTTGGACTGGGGGTACATCAGTGCACTATGTCTCCTGGCCTTTTGTGGTCTAAAAGCACAATCTAACCAAGAGAAAAAGGGGTCAAGCAAACTATGAATTTATTACAAATTCTTTAATCTTGCATTGTGAATCTATTGGGTTTTTCCCCAGCCTTAACAGACCCAAGTAGTTCTGGAAGCTGTACTCTCACATGCTACGGAAGTACTATTTCAGTAGCAGACTTGTTTGCTGCTGAGAAAATAGTTGTTAAGAAATCATATAACAACCACTGCTGATCCCTAAAGGGGATTGCTTCTCCCACTAGCTATTATCTAAATTGGATGTTTTCTGGAAAGACGAGCTGAATAAATAAAATAACACCAGCAATGCTGGAGTACTAAGGATTCAAAGATTCAGACTCCTCCATTTTAATGTTAGTGTAACTCCACTGAACTCAGTAGAGTTATTCTGGCTTTAAACCTAAGCCCTGGGGCCTGAAACGCTGCGGGGAAGGAAGCTGTCTGCTCCCATTTGGACAAGGGGAAGGCCACAGCGTGACTTTATTTACATAAACTGTCTACCAGATGGAGAGAAACCCTGGGGAAAGGCAGGCACTCCCTGCCCCCTTCCCTCCTGAAATGTAGGACATGGGAGAAGGCTCCATTGGATAAAAGCATCTACCTAATTTCTTCCTGTGGCACCCTGGGAGTCACTAGATGAATTTTGGAATTGTTTGCTGAGTAGGAATAATCTAAGAGGGGAACAACAGACCAGAGGACATAATCCCCTTGACTCGATGAGCCTGTGCACTGCTGGGTCTCTACTGAGGACCCTTTTCCATTAGAAGGACTTCTTGACTGGAAAGAGCAGAAGCAGAGATAGGTCCTGCCCTTTAGCTGCTTCATACATTGAAACTATCTCAGCTTCATTGGGGCGCAGAGTGTGAGAACTGGTCTGGAATGGGACAGGCTCACTGGGAGTGCACCAGCCCCAGCACTGGGAATCAACAGATAAGGAAGGAAGGAGAAAACTCTATGTTTAGTTTTGGGCCCCTCACTGCAAGAAAGATGTTGAGATGCTGAAGTGAGTCCAGAAAAGGGCAATGGAGCTGGTGAAGAGTCTGGAGTACAAGACTCATGAGGAGCAGCTGAAGCAGCTGGGGGTGTTTACACCAGAGAAAAGGAGTATCAGAGGACACCGTGTTGCTCTCCACAACTGTCTGAAAGGAAGTTGTGGTGAGGTGGGAGTCAGTCTCTTCTCCCAGGTAACAAGTGACAGGATGAGACAAAATGGCCTCAAGTTGCACCAGAGGAGGTGTAGATTGGATAATAGGTAAAATCTCTTCACTGAAAGGGTTGTAAAGCACTGGAACAGGCTGCCCAGGGAAGTGGTGGGGTCACCATCCCTGGAAGTGTTCAAAAAACATGTGGATATGGCACTGGAAAACATGGTTTCAAGTTGCACGAGGTGTAGATTGGATAATAGGTACAATCTCTTCACTGAAAGGGTTGTAAAGCACTGGAACAGGCTGCCCAGGGAAGTGGTGGGGTCACCATCCCTGGAAGTGTTCAAAAAACATGTGGATATGGCACTGGAAAACATGGTTTAATGGTGAACACGGTGGTGGTGCTGGGTTTGATGGCTGGACTTGATGACCTTAAAGGTCTTTTCCAACCTTAATATAGGTACAATCTCTTCACTGAAAGGGTTGTAAAGCACTGGAACAGGCTGCCCAGGGAAGTGGTGGGGTCACCATCCCTGGAAGTGTTCAAAAAACATGTGGATATGGCACTGGAAAACATGGTTTAATGGTGAACACGGTGGTGGTGCTGGGTTTGATGGCTGGACTTGATGACCTTAAAGGTCTTTTCCAACCTTAATGGTCCTATGATTCTACCCTGAAGTTTTTTGAGCTGCAGTTCTGGTCGTTAATCTTCACAGCTTGAAGACTCTTGAGTTTGAAATCAGGGTAACACATGGCACTTGCAGCTGCCTAACCACATTTCCCTTGTTCTTGCTCCCACAACAGCTTCGGCAGAGGTCAGCAGAGAATTCGATATCTGACACGAATGTGTCTCTTTGCCGAATTCTAATTTGGAAGTGTTAGGTTTTTTATTTCTATTTGGTTTTCTTCCCATCAACTCATCTGTCTAGGATCTCTGTTTCTGGAAAGAGGCACAGTGAAGAATTTAGTCTAATACACCATTTAAATTCCATAAACAAGACAGAAATCTAGTAGCAGACCTGAGAATATATATTGCAGCAATAAAACTTCCCTGAAAGAATTGCAGCAGCAGCTAGGGAATGCTAATAAAGGTTTCTTTGCCTGTGAACTAACATTCACAGGCCTAGGTTGGCTTGATTTTCATTTAATAAAAACACTACATTAATATAATCATGATTATATTGTAAAGAGGAAACACTTCGGAAACTTTTTGATTCTCTTCATTAATTACTTCTCTCTCCAGCAGTACCACTGCACTGAAGAGATAAAAGGAGGAGAGTGACTGATACTGAGTTTCATTTTTAAAGAACAAAGTGTATTTTTAAATTGGGTTTAATATGCAAGCTTGCAGGTAAAAGATGGGCTAAAAATATTTCTTAAGAAAAAAAAAGATTGCAAACTGCTGCCTTCCAATCAGGCCTGTCCCAAACCACACACAGACCTCCTAGAAGGTGCAATTAAATGGCTTGCTAATTGTACAGGGCAGTCTGAGATGCCCAGAGAAGTGACTTGAGGTGGACAGTGCTATATAGTCTGTGTACCTTGGCCAAGTTTTCAGCTGGCATTTAGCTTTACGAGATGGGATCTAAAAATTGCTTTTATCTCTGTGAGTTCAGAATGTATAGCTTTGTTTTAAGTAATGTCAGCTCCTGCCTGGGAGAGATCACAAAGGCTGGGATCTAGGGTTAAAGTCAGCTGCAAATGTAGGCAGAGACAGAATGTTAGTCCTACTTTCAGCTACATGGTGAAGCAAGTCATAGCAAAGATCAAGTAGAAGCTGCAGGGCTAGCTCTGAAAGTAAAAGAGAGAGAAAAAAATGAAAGGAAAAAAGGGAACTTTTTCTGTATGTGAGAAAGGCTTTTCCATATACTCTTCTTAGTGAATTTTGTAGCTGAGGAGATGTGGGGTGCAGCATGGGAAACTTTCAGCAGTCCAGTTAGGGGGATGAGGGCCTAGATGGGCATGATTCACTGAGTTGGCTGGTGGAGTTGGGGGATGAGGGCCTAGATGTGCATGATTCACTGAGTTGGCTGGTGGAGGAGGACTGCACAGACTTATCATTTTATACACTGCTGGCATTGCCCTGTCTGCACACTGAGTGGAAATTGCAGGCCCCTGTGGTCAGGGAGGGCCAAAGCTGCCCCAGATGCTCTGCTGCCACCTCACACACCTCCTGCTCTGTGCCAGGCTGCAGCTTCACGTTGGCAGGAGTCTCAGTTATGCTCTGTGTCACAGCAGTATCCTCTGCCTTCAGCCACAGGTGTACACCAGAATTCTAAGTTGTTGGTGTCTTGAAAAGGAGAAAACACAAAGAGGTTGCTCGGGAAACAGAACTAAGCATATCCCAGCAGTTCATGGTGCTGATGTGAAATAACTTGAGCCTTGTGTTCTAATGCTTCAGCCTTATTCAGAAACAGAAGCTACGGAAAAAAAGAGTTATTAAAAGCATAATGAATATGAGGGACTTCATGTTTACTTCAATTAGAGCATCTGAGTCTGATGTTGATACTACATGCCTTGCTCCAATTAAAGTCAGTAGTGATAACCTACCGAAATGATTTATCTTCTCTTGATTTTATATTTTAAGTTGTTGATGCATATAGTATCAATTGTGGGAAGTTAGCAGAGAGAAACAAGCTAATCCATGTGAGAATTACTTACTTTTGGTTCCCTGTCTGCCTGCCTACTGGCAGTTCCATGCTTAATCCACTGCTTCATTTTTTACCTCTCTCTCGCCAGCAATTATATTTCATTGGTGACTGTTGTAGTATAGAGTTGGAGGCAAGGGCTGCTGATTTATCTGAGAAGCAATATTTCACACTGTGTAACACTTCTCAATGTATAGAATCTGGAAAACTAGTAATTTCTCATGTAATTTCCAGCATAATTTACTATGCTGGGGGAACATTGCTGTCAGCTTCTGTTGAGAGAGGTATGTGGTATGTTTTGTATCTAAAGGCTTCCCTTGCTTCTGTGTCCTCTCAAATAAGGCAAATTCAGATTACATTTCCAAACCAACTATGTAGTTCTTGGTCTCCTCATTTTGTAGCTTTGCCAAAGTGGCAACAACTTACTGTTTTCCAGACAAAAAATGTAAGCACAGAGCAGTGTAACTGCTATCCATGCAAATCCACAGGTTTTGGGTTTTTTAAGACACTGAAACATGACACAAAATGACTGACTGTACAAAACATTCCCACTTAGTCCCTTTGGCAGCAAACTTAGAACCACCAATTGAAATAGATAATAGTAGCTGGTGTGTCACATGGCATTGGCACCATCTTATACATGTCTATGTAATAAAGTGGTGCTGCTCCAGCTATGGACTGTGTTAAGCTGGAATGCTTCACAGTGGGAAGATCTTTACAATTAAGGAGTAAAATGTGCAGTTAAACTTCTGAAAGAAGTGGTTAAAATGATTAACTGAGTTCTAAGTCTGCTCTGGTTGTGCTAGAGCAGCTGACAGATGCAATGATGCTGAAACCTTGGCTGACCTGCTAACCAGAAACCCTTTGTGGATTGGAAATGACACTGGAAAACCTTTCTAACTAAACAACATGTGTATGTATGTATGTATGTACTGTCTTCATGACACATTGATTCACACCTCTGTTTAGCTCCTCTTAACCACTGTTTAGAGACAAGCAGTGTCTCTAAACATTAAAAATCCTGTTATTGAATGCAACTTTTAGATCCCATCTCTGAAAACTGAAAAACTGGCCAAGATATAAAGACTAGACAGCACTGTTCACTGGCACTAGAAGTCCATTTTATTTAGAACAGGTTTTTGTTGCCCTCCTCTTCCTCCCTCCAGCAAATGGAAACTTACTTGGAAATCTGTAACTGTTTTGGCCTAAGCCAGGTTTTGTGTAAAGTGCCAGGCTTGGGACCCTGCTCAAAACTGAGCAAATTGCTGAATTATGTATGCTAAGATATTAATCCACAAAGACTCTTGGTGCAAACTGAAATCTCAGAATCCAGTCTACAAGGTGTGATGTTATGGGAAGCCCTGTGCACAGGGCAGCAGGCAGTGGCTGTTAAACACTGTTCACATCCTTGAATCCTGGCACCCCACACACTCCTAAAAGGGAAAGCTGTCTGTGTTTCTTTAGTGCCTGGTAGCCGACACATTTCAGTGTATTTTGCTATGTTTTCTGGTCTGTGGAAGCCCATCCCCTGCTGCAGAATGTCTCCTTATCAGCCTGAGTGATCCAAGCCTCCAGGATTTTGCTCAGTGTCCATCCTGTTCAAGGAAGCATTGCAGATAAGAGCAGGACTGAAGACTGGAGACTTGCCATTACAGTAATTTTTTCAAGAGAAAATTCACTTGCCATAAAATTAAAACACCCCAGCTGAAAATCTAATAGAGATTTCTCCCAATCCTTGCTCCCTGTTGGACTGGCAGCACACACAGGCTTCCTGGGTTCTTGGCATGGTTGGAGCCTATCAGGCAAATTTCTGTTACTGGGATACTGGGGACTGACCCAGGACTAACATATTCCCTGACCCTGCTGTATTTTGGGAAGCCTCACATTTCTGGTTCACTGCTGTGGTTTCAGAGAATTTAAGGGCTTTTGAAAACATTTGGAAATACTGATACAAAGTGAGGTTTATATGGCTGCAAAATGAAATTTCTGAATGTAATTTCGTGGTTTGTTTTCTCCTCCCAAATTTATATAGGAGGAATATATCCTTATCCTAGAATATATATCTGTCCTATAAGACTGTCTGTTTATGCTGTTCAAAATTATGCTTTGGGCTTTGGAAGAGGTTGGTGTAAGAAAGAGTTTCCTGGTTTTGCCCTTCCAAATGGACAATTGCAATTAAATAATTAAGTATAGAAAAGTAGGTAGATTGGATACTGACTTTCTGGAGATATAGAACATCTTTGGAATACTGTTGGGAAATTCTACCTGATCTTTACTTATCCAGTTCACTGTTATTAGGAAATACTTAACATTTCCATTCTCTGTCTCTAGGCTATCTTTAGTCTATACTGAAATTGTTCCTCTGTGTGTTTTGTATAAACAAGATAACCTTATATCATTAGACCTTTAAGACTTACAAAAAGTTGTGCAATTCCAGATAGGAGAAGTTGCACATATAAAACAAATAAATAAAT
>NW_008676369.1:0-2719 GCF_000695815.1 Acanthisitta chloris
TGGGTTGGGGTTTTTTTTGGGGGGTGGGAGGGATTCAAACCCCTTGGCACCACTCAAGGGCTGTGTCCAGTGACCCACGTCTGCCCCTGGGGCCAGGGAGGTGCTGGGCAAAGCCCTTCGGTCCCTAAATTTAGTTGAAGTCCCTTGCTGGACCTGGGCCTGACTGCATAAGAGAAATCTCATCTCTGCTGTTTTTAGGACATTCTCCCCTTTCCCTCACAGAACCTCCCGGAGCTTCGAGGAGCAGAAGGGAGATTGTACAGTTCGGGCTGGTCTGGGCTCACTCACACGTTTGGCTGCACCAGTTCCTCCTGCTTGTGTCAGGAAATGCCAATTTCTTGGTACCAACACCACTTCCTTTGCCCCGAGAAGGTTGGTTGCCAAGCAAAGCCTTTGCCCAGAGGTGCTGGGCAGATCCCAGGCCCCTCCTGTACCTCCAGCTCTGTCACAGCTGGAGCAGGTGATTCCTGTAGGTCCCTTCCAACCGAACCATCCTGTCCTCTCCGTCCCCCTGTGTGTGCTGAGTGTTCCATCCGTGCTCTGCGTGGGATCAGGAGCAGGTGGAGGCAATGGAAGCAGTGCCAAGGCTGCCACTGGTGTCACTCTCCATGAGCTGGGAAAGGGGTGATGGAGCACACGTGCTAAGTGATGGAGAGGGAGCTGAGCAACAGCATTTAGCATCAGGAGCAACACCAAAACATCAGGCAGAAAAGGAGGTTTGAGCAGAGGGAAGGCAGAAAGGTGTGTAGGGAGAGACCAGCCCATTGTATAGAGATGTTCCTTCTGTTGGGGTTTTGGGTTTATTTTCCTCTCTTTTTTTTTTTTTTCCTCCTTTTTGTTTCCTTTTTTTATTTTTCCTCCTACTTTTAGATCTGCAAGCTTGTGCACTGTGGGTGCGTGACTATTTTAGTGTGAACCGTGGTTTTGTCATAGTATTGAAATAATAAAAGCTTCAACATAGTTTGGATGTGGAAGGTGTAGCTAGTTCAGATTTGAAAAAAAAATATATAAAATATTCAGGAATAAAAAAAAAAAAATAATAAAAATAGAACAACCAACCAGAGAACAACTCTCAGAAAGAACAGAAGCCTTTCAATGAGGAAAGCAACCCGAGCTGACCGTGGCATCCGTTCCCAGGTGGTGAGCAGGAGGGTCAGGGGGTGGGAGGCTCTCCCAGTGGCATCACTTCGTTTGCAGCTGTGAGAAATAATGGTCTTGTCCTTTGCTAAGTGTGGGGTTTGTTGCATTCTCTCCTCAGCTCCTAGTGGAGGTGACTGGGGGACAGGCTCTGGGGCCTCACTCCAAAGCTGGTGTGAAACCATCGCAGTGGTGTCTGTGGAGCTGTGGGGAAGTTTGGCTCACAGTCCTTAGGATTCTTTTTTTTTTATCTCCTGAAATGCAGCAGGAGAGCTCCCGTGGTCTGGCTGTGCATGGGGAGTTTGGGCAGCAGTGGGTACCTCCTGTCCTGTGGCTGAGCACAGTGTGTCCCTCGTTTCTGCAACGTTTTGGCTGGTTTTGTCACCTGTGTGTTGTTCCCTCTTCAGTTCTGTCCCCCAGAAGCTGAGCAGCTGGTAGGAAACACAAGAGTAATGCACAGGATCCTGCCCAGTGCCAACTTGTTGGGTGGGAATGGTAACTATCACCCCTGGACTGGGATTTCTGTTGGAAAAAGTGCTCAGCTCAGAGCCCAATCCAACCCCTAACCACTTCAGCAGCCAACCCAACTGGCTGCAGTGGGGTCAGGCTTGGATGAGCTTTAAGGTCCTTCCAGCCCAGCCCGTGGTGTGGTTTGGGATGGATGGAGTGTCCCAGTTTAATGCTCTCCTGACACCTCCAGTACTTGTAGTGCTTTTTAATCACCCTTAATGGAGACTAATTTGGTGTAGACTGACCCCATTTCCAAGCTGTCTCAGGCTTCATTGCTTCCAGGCTTTGAGGAGGGACCAAGGCAACGGTGTTGGTGCTGTCTCTGTCGTGTGTGTCCTCCCCTCCCTGCAGGCCACACCAGGAGTGTTGCCATTCCATGCTGCACCATCCGTGAAGGTGACGATAGTGCAATCCTGTCCTTTGGTTTCAGAGTGGAGTTTTCCTTTCACCCTTTTCTATGGAGCCTTCAAACCCCACCTTTGTCACACTAGGCTGTTTTGGTAGTTGTTCTCAGCCCCTCCATGGCCACCCTTCCCCAGCATTCCCTACTTTTGGGGCCTTTCTCTCTCTTGTTAAAAAAAGAAAAAAACAAAAAACGTTTTTACCGAGTGAACCATCCGAGTCCACCTTGACTGCCATTCTCACCGGTGTAAATACTGAGACTAACTGAGGATTTTGACTTTGCATTCTGTCAGAATACTGTGTTCAAATAAAAGTTACAAAAACAAAACTTCTGCCTCGGTCTGCCCTTCTTTAGCTGCCCTGCCTGGGGCTCAGCCCAACTGGGGCTACTGGGAGGACTCCACCTCTGTCCCTCTGTGTGTATGGAGATCCCTCGAGGTAACACACACACAAAAATGCAATTTCATGGGGGTTGTGAAGCTTTTTTTCCCAAAAAAAAAAAGGCGGCTCTGTTGCCTTGCTGTGGGAGGGTTTGTGTTCCTCGCTCGTGGTTGTGTTTCCTTAGCAACGCAGAGCTCCTCTCTGTGTGCCCGTGGCTCTGTCTGTCCCCACAGGCATTTCTGCTGTTTTCCTTCTGTTTTCCTGCTGTTTTCCTGCTGTTTTCCCGGTG
>NW_008676369.1:2811-24696 GCF_000695815.1 Acanthisitta chloris
CCGCGTGGATGACATCAGTGAGTGTCCTGCGGGGGTAGGAGGGGACAGGGGCTTGGGAGGAAGGAAAAAGGGAAGTTTGGGTGGGAGGAAGGTGGAAAATGAATGGAAAAGAAGGAATTTTCCATCCCTCATCCCATCTGGTTTATGCACAGTGTCCTGGTGAGCCCAGGTGTCTCCCGATGGAATCAGGGGATTCCTTCTGCTCTCAGGTGATTCAGGTGATTCCTTGTGCTCTCAGGTGATTCCTTGTGCTCTCAGGTGATTCCTTGTGCTCTCAGGTGATTCCTTGTGCTCTCAGGTGATTCCTTGTGCTCTCAGGTGATTCCTTGTGCTCTCAGGTGATTCCTTGTGCTCTCAGGTGATTCCTTGTGCTCTCAGGTGATTCCTTGTGCTCTCAGGTGATTCCTTGTGCTCTCAGGTGATTCCTTGTGCTCTCAGGTGATTCCTTGTGCTCTCAGGTGATTCCTTGTGCTCTCAGGTGATTCCTTGTGCTCTCAGGTGATTCCTTGTGCTCTCAGGTGATTCCTTGTGCTCTCAGGTGATTCCTTGTGCTCTCAGGTGATTCCTTGTGCTCTCAGGTGATTCCTTGTGCTCTCAGGTGATTCCTTGTGCTCTCAGGTGATTCCTTGTGCTCTCAGGTGATTCCTTGTGCTCTCAGGTGATTCCTTGTGCTCTCAGGTGATTCCTTGTGCTCTCAGGTGATTCCTTGTGCTCTCAGGTGATTCCTTGTGCTCTCAGGTGATTCCTTGTGCTCTCAGGTGATTCCTTGTGCTCTCAGGTGATTCCTCCTGCTCTCAGGTGACTCCCTGTGAGCTCAGGTGATTCCTTGTGCTCTCAGGTGATTCCTCCTGCTCTCAGGTGACTCCCTGTGAGCTCAGGTGATTCCTTGTGCTCTCAGGTGATTCCTCCTGCTCTCAGGTGACTCCCTGTGAGCTCAGGTGATTCCTTGTGCTCTCAGGTGATTCCTTGTGCTCTCAGGTGATTCCTTGTGCTCTCAGGTGATTCCTTGTGCTCTCAGGTGATTCCTTGTGCTCTCAGGTGATTCCTTGTGCTCTCAGGTGATTCCTTGTGCTCTCAGGTGATTCCTTCTGCTCTCAGGTGACTCCCTGTGCTCTCAGGTATGGTGAGATGCTGAGAGCTGCTTCCTTTTGCACGTTTCTGTGTGATCTGTGATCTCTTGAGAATGAGACCAAGTTGTGTTTGTTAATGTTCCTGTTTATGAAGTGTCTGGGGAGGTGTTCCAGGCCAGGCTGGAAGGGGCTCTGAGCACCCTGGGCTGGTGGGAGATGTCCCTGCCCAGGGCAGGGCGGGAGACTGGATGAGCTGTAAGGTCCTTCCAACCCAAACCAGTGTGTGATGCTGTGGTGAAGGTAATCCTGGTCAGCAGTGCCTTCACAGGCAGATTCCATCTCAACTCCTGGTCCCTCCAGGATTACTGAAATCATCTGTGTATATATGTCTTTTTTTTTTTCTGTCTTCCTTATAGCCAATTTACTCCAAGGCCTGAACTCCACAGACTCAGCTGTTGTAGAAAAGGCCATTGCTGACACAGAGAAGAGGCTCCATGACCAGGGGAGCAGCAAGGAGATAAGGAAAGCTACAGTGAACAGAACAGTCATCAACACACAACCTTCTGTAAGGGGATTTTTCATCTCTGGGCAGCTTAGGCCTGTTAAATAGCACCAATTCTCACTCCTTGGTCAGGGGAATGAATTTAAACAATCCTTGCAACCATGGCCTGAATGTGGCTTTGTTTTTCCCCTGGTTACCTTACTGTGAGGTACTTTATGCCATGTTGTCTTTGTCTCAAGCCTGCTGATAGCTCAGAGCATTTTTGTGGGATGTATCCAAGTTGGATGCTCTGAAGTGCAATAATTTATAGCTTTTCCCTGCACTGAGGTGCCATAACTTGTAGCTTTTACCTGTGCTTCAGGAACTTGAGCAAAACTAGCTGAAGACACATGAGTCTGTGTGTTAATTCCAGGAGGGTTTGGTTCCTGCAGGAAGGGTTTGGATTGAAGACACAAATGGAAGCTTTCCAGTATTGTCAGACACTATTAAGTCCTTACCTTCCTCTGAGTGTCAGTTTGCTGTTCCCTGTGTCAGTGATGTTCCAGACACCCTGTGGCCTTGTACAGCCCAACCAAGTTTCCTTGGCTGCTTTGGCTCACCCAAGTGTCTGTGAAGAGGCCTCTGAGGTGTGTTTCTCTTTGCAGGACACAGCCAAGGCAGAGGCAGTGGATGCAGGTAGGACAGTGCTCTGCAGGACCTAATCCCACTCCTGCCCAAGTCCAAACTCACTTTTCTGGTGACTTTGGTCAAAATCCAGGCAGCCCTAGGAACACACTGGAGGATCTCACTACCATAGAATCATAGAATCACTTGGGTTGGAAAATACCTCCAAGATCATCAAGTCCAACCCTACTGTGGTTACTAGACTAAGTGTCACATCCAGTCTCATCCTAAAAACCTCCTGGGATGGTGAATCCACCACCTCCCTGGGCAGCACATTGCAATGCCTGATCACTGTCTCCATAAAAAATTCCATGTTTGTGTAGGTAGGAGCCTGATGGTGCAGCTGTTGTGTTCTGACCTCAGCTGAAGAGTTAATGTTCCTTTGAAGAGTTAATGCCCTGAGTGTGGCACCATCATTCTCTGTGATACCTTCTCACCCACATTCCCCTTGCCTTGTGGAAATGTCCCCTTAGTATTTGTTTTTATAAAGAAATGACTCAAATACTGCAGAAATTACTTTTTTCCTCATCTGTAGGTTGATTTTAATGAAGTTTGCTCTGTTTTCCCCCTCACTAAAATGCCCCCAACCCTCCTGACTGGCAGAAAACTTCCTGGCAGTGCTGGAAAAGGATGCCAAGGAACGAGCTGAACGCAGGAGGAGGAATGAACACTTGGCAAATGGTAATTGCTCCAAACATTCCTAGCTGATGCCTTCAGAACCAGCTTGGCAGGAGCTGTGGTGCTTGAGGAAGCTGTTGAGGTGCCCTGGGATGGTGCTTTGGCTCTCTGAGCCCAGTGGTTGTGGCCCCAGCATTGATTTGCTGTTGTCACAGGTTAGAGACTTCACAGAGTTGTTGTTCAACCTGTTGTTCTCCACGTTATCCCTTTTTTTGTCAGGCTGTGGGATGGAGGGAGGGAGTTTGGGTGTTTCAGAGCTGGGCTGGGCAGACAAGTACTGTCTGAAAGGGGAATGTGTGCACTGAGAGCTCAGAGCCCCTTCAGGCAATGCCTGGTGGGGCTGGGCTGGAGTTCTGGTGGCTGTTCCAGTGGGAAGGTGTGGGTTCTGTTTGCTCAGGTGCCATTGGGGACATGAGAGGCAAATGTTTTCAGTGTTTGTGGTTTCACAGCTCTGAAGGAGGAGGGGAATGATGCCTTCAGGAGAGGAGACTATGCCTTGGCCATCCAGAGGTACTCAGAGGGGCTGGAGAAACAGAAGGACAAGCAGGAGCTGTACACAAACAGGGCACAGGTCAGTGGGGGGATGAGCTGCCTGTGCCAGGACAGAGCCCAGAGGGATCATTCTGTCATCTGTGTGGTGATTCCTTCCCGAGGGAATGGTCATGTCTCCTCCCCTTTGGCTGTGGCACCTCTGCCCCTCCAGAGTTAGTGAGGGAAAATCATGCTAATTCATAGTTTTATTGCCACACACTGAATTTTTCATTAATTCTCTTTAGGCATCACTTACATAAGAGTAGAATGGCACATTTGCTCCTCTATTTGCCTTGGAAAATCCTTAGGTGTGTGCTGAATTTTGTTTCCTTAAATTTCCTCCGAATGACAAACTCCAAGGAGAGGCAAAGCAAGTTAGGGAACAGCTGGAAATTACTCTGCAAATCAATGCCCAGGGAAATCAGCACTCTCATTTTATCCTCTCCAATTAGCTGTGTTTGTGCAATAATTAGCAGCAGTTGTTTGAAGGCTTCTAATTCCTCTGCCTGGACTTTTTCTGGGGTGTATTTCAGGCCTACCTGAAGCTGCAGGAGTATGAAAAAGCCATTGGGGACTGTGAATGGGCATTAAAGGTAATTTCAGAGTTACCAAGTGCTCCTGGATGGCAAATTTGTGTGGAACTGATGGTGTGGAGACAAATGGCTAATGGAAATGAGGGAAGGTGCACAGATGCCTTGACCCTGACTTAATCTGAACAGCAGACAACAAGATTTCAGTGCTACCTGTGTGCAGAGGCTTTTCCAGCTCTGAAGAGCTTTTAATTAATTGGTGTAAGTAATAATGAGCTAGTCACTGCTCACGTTGGCACGGAGGGTTTTGCTCATCCCTCTGAAAAGGGAAAAAGGACTCTGGAAGCTCACAGAAGGTAAAGGTGATATGGAATGCCAAAGAGCTGAGTCCAAATCCAGTTGTGATCTGTCAGTGCAGGGAGACACAGTGAGCAGATCAGCGGTGATACTGGCAGCACCTTATGGAGGAATCAAAGTTTTTGACACACAAGTGAGCTGAGAAATATCACTTAATGGGAACTGCTTTCCACCTTCAGCCACTCCTAAGCCTGTGGCCCTTGTCCAGGGAACAAATGTTGGTCCTTGGAGGGAAAATTTCAGCATAGAAACCTTAGGCACCTCTAGCAGAGGGTGAGAATATCCTGTTCTTTGCCTGCAGTTCTTCTGGGCAGCTCTCACTCTTCACCAGAAGGCTGGAAAGGAATATTAAAAGTCTTAAAATGTCCAAACACCTAACGAAGCATTTCTGCTCTACCACAGTGCAGTGAGAGGTGCAGTAAGGCTTTTTTCCTGCTGGGGAAGGCTCACCTGGCACTGCAGCACTACTCTGAGGTGAGCTGGCTGAGCCTTGTGGCCATGGGAGCATCTTCTGCTCTGCTGCTGCTGCTGTGATGCTGGGGGTGAGAGGGAGGAGGTTAATGCTGTTCCTCATGGTCTGTTTTCTCACTGGAATGCTGATTTTTTTGTCCCTACTGGGACATTCCTGGGGTGTACTGGAAGTTTTCCTGTTAGTTTGAAATGGCAGATATAGGGATGGAGAATCATAGACAACTTATGCTTTGATTATGAAAGTTTTGGCTTCTGTCTGTCTATGCAGCTCCTTTTTCACAGCTACTAAGTCCTGTGGCCCAAAATCTTTGGAGGTTAAACAGGATGACTCTGACCAGGAGATCATTTTTACCATCTTCCCATTTTTCTCTCAAATTGAATCTGTTTCTTTCCTCTCTCAAGTCCAGGCAGTGTTATGAGAAGATGCTGCAGATTGATCCTCAGAAGGAAAACCTATTTAAATGTAAGAAATAGTTATTTCTGCACTGTTACCCCTCAATTTCTGATGAACTGGACCTGAACAGAAAGCACTGCTCTGCTTCTCAGAGCTTTGTGGGTCTCTGCAGGCAGCTGCTGTTTCTGGCTGTTTCTCTCAGCCCTGGTTGGCTCAGCAGAGCTGTGGGTTGTTGTGTCCAGCTGAGTGCAGCAGGTTGTGCTCTCTGTCAGGGACTCACCTTCATTTTCACCTGGCACTTGACCATCTCAAACCATTTCCCTGCCTTGCTCCATTTTCTTCTGATTTCCAAGGTTGTATGAACGAGGTAAACCTGGAGGAGAAGAGGCTGAAGGATGAGGAGAGAGCAATGAAGGAGGCTCAGGGTGGCAGTGCTGCTGCTCTGTCCATCCAGGAGCTGCTGCAGAGCCTTGGCACACCTGGGCAGGAGATCCTCTGCTACACAGGAGGCCTCAGGCTCCTGGCAGGACTCGTGCAGGATTGTGAGTGTTTGCTGCAGAGGTGGTTGGTGTGGGAGTTGGAGCCAAGCAGATGAGCACAGGGAGCAGTTTTAAAGGAGCAGAATAACCATTCCTGTATGTAAAGCGTAAAATTGGCTCAGTTTGGTGTCTCCATGTGGCCACTAGATACTTACATCATGTTACAGGGCTAAGGCTGATGTTGTAGCTGAGCTGTTGAGGATTCTTAGGGATTTGAGTCTCTTCACAGCTGTTGGTTTGGAAGCATTTGTAATTCTCTATTACAACATGTTGGTTTGCAAAGCTTAGTGTTTCAGCCTTCCTGAAAGCTCTTTAACTTGAGGTCACTTGTTGTTCACAGCACCAGGCACAAGTTAGAGTTGTCCTCAGCCTCAAAACTGCTCCTGCTTCAACTTCATGGAGTTTTCCCCCTTTCAATGCTCTTTCCCCAGAGCTGTTGGTGCAGTGACCTTTTCAGTTAGCACTGTCACCGAGGGCAGGACTCTGCCCTGGCTGTGCTGCCTCAGGCAGGAGGATCTCAGAGCTATTGTTTGTCTCTGAATGTTTCAGGCACTGAGCAAACATTATTCAGGATCAACAAAGGCTTCAGTGTGCTCCAAGCCAACGAGGCTGTCAGGAGGTAAGAGCTTTGCAGAGGGGAACAGGGAAGGGGTCACAGCATCAGGAAAGGAAAGATTGTTTGCAGGAAACACAATCAGCTCTTGACATGCAGATGAACTGATCAAGAGGGAATGGAATAACAGATTTTAGTGTCTGGGTGCAGTGACTTCCATCTGACTCTCCACAGACAGTGCTCTCAGCTGCAGGCAGGAGAGTGAGTTCATTTCTGCTCCTGCCTCCTGTGCTGGACAGTTACTCTGTCTCTCCTGGGGAGAGCAGCTTTGTGAAAAGCCTCCATAGCAAAGAGCATCTGAAAGCACTTGGTTGCTGCAAGTGCAGCTGGTTGGATTCTGTGCTGTGAATTGCCAGCAGGAAATATTTGGGCTTACAGCTCTGAGTGTAACCTGTGAGACTGAAACTGTGGCCAAGGCAGAGTGTCCCTGGGGACAGACACAGACTTCTTTAGGGTTTTGGCTGTGAATAGACCCGAGAGATGAAACACTTCCAAATTTGCACAGTTTTTACCTGTGATAAGTAGAGTTATCACCTGTGTGTGGTGAGGGGAGGGCTGAGCTGGGAGATCCTCTGGGAAATAAATCTGAGAGCCCCAAAACTGCTGAGCAGTGAGTGGTTAGAGCTGGTGAGTCCTGTGGCAGATCCTCATCTCTCTGGGGCTTTGCTGATTCCCCTGTGCAAAGAGCAAATGGTTTGATGTGTCCTTGGCTCTGGTTACAGCCTGACATTTCTGATTCAGGGCCTTCTGTGCAGAGAGGAAGAGCAGTGCTGAAGTGGAGCTGTCTGTGGCTCTCCTGCTCCTGTGGCAAGCTGTGTGTGCTGGGAATGGTAAAGCTCTGACTCAGCTTTCATCACCTAATGTACAGTGAAAGTGGCCACAGTAGTGGCTCAGACTGTGGCTTGGCATGGACATCACTTTCCCAGGTCCAGACTGACTGTAAACCAGGTTTTACAGGTCAAATGCAGGTGTTGGGTACACCCTGAGCAGCAGCCACAGTCCTGGCAGCTTTGTGCATCCTGAGATGAAATTTCCAGGCAGTGCCCAACCCTGGCAGTGTTCACTCCAGGCTGGATAAAGCCTTGAGCAACCTGCTCTGGTGGGAGGTGTCCCTGCCCAGGGACTAGAGGATCTCTAAAATCCATTCCAACCCCTGAACTTGCTGTGATGCTATGAAAATGTTCATACTGCAAACAAAGTAAGAATGGTGAGGGTTGTGCTGTGTGTGACTTTGAGATCTTCTCTTTCTTTCCCAGAGGTAAACCAACATCTTCTGCTGACTGAGCCTGCTGTGAGTGCTCAGCTGCCAGAGCTGCTTTCCTCTGGGACACTGGAGATCCAGAGGGAGACACTGGCACTGATTGCTCTGTGCTCAGAGAATGAGAGTGGCAGGAGGATGCTGCTCAGGGACCAGGACCTAAGCAGGTAAGTGCACCTCAGAGTGTCCTGAACATCACATCTGGTCACATCTCCCTGCATCAGCACCGAGGTGAGACCTCTGAAGGGACACAGTGAGTTCTCTCTCCTTTTGGGACAAGCCTAGCCAAGCCAAATTAAAGGTTAGGTGTGTAGCAGACTCTGTATCTAAAGAGGCTGTGGAACTAAGCAGGAAAGGCTCATTCCTGAGGGAGCTGCTGTAGTTTTGAGGCACAGTTACCTCCTTGAAACAGGTGTGTCCCTGCCTAGCTCTCACCCAGGAGCTCTCTGTGTCTCTAATGGCTCGTGGTTTCCAGCTGAGAGTCTCTCCTCATTTCAGAATTGGTATTTATAGTTCTTTAATGTTGCTGTGACTCACTGAGTGCAGAAAGGAACACCAGTCTATTGCCTTTAGCCCATTATGCTGCTGTTTCCTTCTGGAGTTAACCAGAGGAGGAATTTCAATTTACTGGTTTGCACTACGTGGTTGGAGGTGCTAATGGGTGAACAGCAAAGATTCTTCACCAGTCACACACACTTCACTCTGTTCTATACAACATTAATCCAGGGACATTTCTCCTTGGGAGGAGAGGGTAGGGAAATGAGCCACATCTGAGAGGATGCTTAAAAGAGGCAGATAATGACTGTGGGTTGAAACATCAGGAGCTGAAAAAAACCCAGAATTTTGATCTTTAAGAAGTAAACCAAAGCTGACAGTGGTTTTTGGGGGTTTCTTTAGCAGATGGCTGCAGCTCTTGCTGATGTTTGTCAGGAGCACTGACACCAGGGCCAGCAGGGCCATGAGCATTCTGTCTGATCTAATGGCAGAGCAAAGGTACTTCCCTTTCTTCCTTCACTTTGCCAGAGCTGTGCTGGGAAATGTGCTGAGTGAGCCAGTGCCAGAGGCTCTGGCTGATGTTTGCCTTGTGTTGCCTTTACCTGTGCTTCTTCTCTAAAGCTTGGAGTGTTCCTTTATCCCCAACAGGTTCAGAGCTCAGTGTCAGGTCATGCTTTCCACAGATGTTCTCCCCTTGTTCACCCAACTGCTGGTATGAAACATCTGTTTCTCTGTTTCTGGTTTGCCTGTGTGTGCCACGTGCTGTGGCTGCTCTGCCACTTGCTCCTGGGGTACAACTACAGCCCTGACTGTGTCTCTAGGGCTGTGGGTGTAAGAAATCCACTTTTGTCCTACACTTCCCTCAGGAAAATGTTCTTGGTGCTTCCTGCTCGGGCTCTACACATCCCCAGTGTAATATCCAGGGAAAGCTCTGGCCTTGGTTGCAGGTCCCACAGGTAATGTGTCAGGCCAGGATTGCACCTTCAGCTCTGTGTGACTTTAATCCACTGTCACCAACTGGTTGTGTCTTG
Source organism: Acanthisitta chloris (assembly GCF_000695815.1). NCBI lineage: Eukaryota > Metazoa > Chordata > Aves > Passeriformes > Acanthisittidae > Acanthisitta > Acanthisitta chloris. The sequence goes on from NW_008676369.1 coordinate 11,944, forward strand.
GATAGTGACTTTTTCTTTCCAACCTGAGCAATCAGGGGGAAGAGATGACATCAGACCCCAAGGTAAAGGTGTTTAGTGGTTCAGATCCCTTTCCTGGGTATCACTTCCTGAGCTGCAGACCTGCAGGATGTTGAAGAGGAAAGGGAAGGTTGGTTCTGTGCAGAATGGCAGGTGCAGCTGGGAAGTAAAATGCTTCTCCAAACGAGCACCAAGGCAATGACCACATCACTCTTACATTGCTTGTTGCTCTTTGCTTTTGGGCATCGCTTACTGGAATTAGAGCTGCAGCAGCTTCTGTTCTGTGCCCTAAGGAAGTGCCAGTAGAAAATATCCACAGTTCAGCATCCAATCTTGAGGTTAGGGGACACAGAATCCTGTCAGCACTTTCCCCCAAGCATCACCAGGAGATTCAATGTGAGAATGAGGGTCACGTGCAGACTTTGGGCAGTTGGGATCTAACAGAGCTGAGAGAGATTCTGGAGTCTCATTTCCCAGGGAATGGGAACATGTGTTTATTGTTTCCTGGTCATTAGTTCTGATTTCCTCTCTGTCCCCAGGTCTGTGCCAGGCAGGTGAACCAACCAGCCCTGGCCTGTGCCATTGGCCTCATGGGCAACCTGTGTGTGGGTGCAGCAGCTCGGGGGCAGCTGGCTGGGAGCAGAGAGTGCTGGCAATCCTGCCTGGAGCTGCTGGTAAAGGCACATCTCCTGGGAAATGTGTGTTTTCTGCCTCCCCTCACAGCTCTAACCCTTGGCTGAGATCCTTCCAGCCAGGGGTTGGGTGAAAGTCTCAGAGTGGCTCATCGTTCACAGGAGTTGTGGTTCTCACAGGACTTCATCCTCCTCCTGTGTTCATGGAAGACTTCCACAGAAGACTGAGGAAATGCCTCTCTGAACCCCTGAAGTGACTGATCTCCTTCTCTCCTTTGCACACAGGATGGAAGTCTCCAAGTCAGCACCCCCAGCTACCAGGAGTGTGTGTTTGCAGTGCTGGGCCTGATGATGAACTTGCTGCTAGAATCCAATGGGGTCATCCAGGTAGACAAGATCTGTGAATTAACTCAATATGTTGGTATTTGAGGTGGTTATTAAGGGAAGTTAACAGTTTAAGTAAGCTAAAAAGTAAAAAAAAATGACAAAATGTTTTCCTCCTGGGTTTCTCACCCTGCTGTTCCAGGACTTTGCTGTGCCCATCACTGCCAGGTGCCTGGCCCTGCTCAGCCAGCAGGAGGGAAGGATTGTGACAGTAAGTCCACAACTACAGGTTGTCTTAGCTGGCCTTAACACTTCAGAGCAAATTTCTGCCCTGTGAAGTCTATACAGGAGGCTTGGAAGCCTGAGGCTTTCCTAATTCCACTTCTATTACTCAGTTTCTATATGGTTTGATGCAAGAGGTTTTCAGTGTTCTCTTGAAATCTGCTTAGCAGAAGCTCTTGCAAATCATTTCATCCCTAGGAGGGTTTTCAGTACAAAACTCTTTTAAAGAGATCAATCTAGAAGCAAAGGAGCAAACCCCATGTGGGTGTTCAGCAGCTGTTTGTTTTTGCCATTCCTGTGTGTGGATTACACCTGGACACTGCAGTCCTGGGAACTCCACAGGGAGCAGCTCCTCGAGGCCAGTGATGTGGGCTCAGTCCCTTCTCTGAGCTCACAGGAGCTGCTCTGAGCTGTTCCACTTCACTCAGTGCCAGCAGTGCTGGGCTGGTCCTGCTGGGAATTTGGTTCAATAGACATCCAGGGAGTTGTCAGGTCTCAGTTTGGCCTCATCTCTCCACACTGAGTCTCTGGAAGCTCTGCTGAGTTCAGTGCCCAGTGAGCAGTGCAAAAGCCATGACCTAAGGCTGTTCTTTGTTAGATTCCTTTTAAATACTTTGGGGTTTGTTCTGCAAAACAAGATCATTTGAAAGCTGGACAAAGAACCATTCCCTTCTGCCTCTGTCCCTGTGTTTCCCACCCCAGAGAGCCATTGGGGTGCTGAGCCGTGTCCTGCTGGTGTCCTCCTCGGCTGTGGGAGAAGCAGTGGAAGGAGGAGTGGTGAAGAAAATGATCAAATTCCTCAAGGTGAGTCAAACTCTCTTTATTTCTGCTTGTTTTGGCCCTTCAGCAGACCAGAAATAGAGAAATGGGAGAGAGAGGCTGTGTCTGCACCCAAGTTATCCACTGCCATGGTGCTCCCAGGGGTAATTCTCAGCCAGGCTGGGGCTGGAATGCTTTGCTGCCTGTCTGTGTGTCCACCTGGTGTGCATTTTCAGGTTTATTGTGGTGCAGGTAGCAGGTTAAGCTGGAGAAGGTCTGTGGCTCTCAGCTTGGCTCCTGTCTGCAGCCAGCAGAGAGGAGGTGATGGTTTGGAACTAATTGGGCTCCAGACGTTCAGGGAGTTCTGTGTGGCCATCACTGCAGGAAATAGATGAGTTTGTCACTCTCAGCCTGTGTTCATCTTGACATATGTACTCTGTGAAGGTCACAGTTTGGGATTTGGGTTTAGGAGTACCTGAGTATCTCTGTGGTGCCCGAGGTGTTCTGTACCCCTGAGAGCTGTGTGTTAATGAGGGCTTTATTCCAATTAGGCTGGAGGACAGCTCACAGCCAGGTATGGCATAAAGACCCTCTGCATCTGCACCAGAGGCAACAGACACGCTCAGGAAGAGCTGGTGAAGGCAGATAAAAGTAAGTGACACCTTCACTAATTAGGGACTGAACTCAGAGATGCAATCTGTGTCACCCAACTCCTTCCTGTCCCTCTCCAGAGGAACTGAACACTGGGTTTCACTCCTGCAGGAGCTCAGCCACGTGCTGTGGGTCATGTGCTGGTTTCCCTCCTGAAATGGTGTTTGACCAGCCTTGGCTCTGTGTGGGGATGGCAACAGACACATCAGAGCACGAGCCTGAGCCAGGGGAACTGTGCTCTGCTCTAGTGGAACAGTTTGATAGGCTTTGTCAGAGTCAGAAGTGGAAACTGTAGCTGAATTGGGTTGTGTTTCACGAAGTGAGTGGCTAGAATAAGAAACTTCAGTTAGACATCTGATTGCCAGAGGTTGAGGCTATTTCTGGTGTCATCTGTGTGTATATTTGGCCTGGTATTAAGCCAAAATGGAGCTGGAGACAGGGATGATATCAGAGCAGGTGTCTTAGGGTGCTTCTGGGTATATTTGCTCCAGTCATGTGGTATAACACTGCTCAGATTGCTTTAAAATCCACCTGCAATTAATGCTAATGTAGCTACAACAGAGAATACTGAAATTTTGCCTAAGTGGTTGAACCTGTCAAGAATCTGTCAGCTCATGCAGTTCAACCTGAACCCTAAGGATTTCCACTCATTAAAAGCCTCTCAGAGCATCATCTTCCCTTTGTACAGCCCATATTAGTTTCACTGTCATCTGCAGACAAAGCTTTCATTCCCTCAGATTAGCAAGAACACTTCACTCTGTTCTGTGCACCAAAACTCTGGGTAATCATCTGGTGAGAAGTCACTACTTCCCATCTCTTTCACCTCTGTTTGCCAACTTTGATTCCAACATTGCCATGTTGGAATGAAGCTATAATTTGCATTTCCTGACCACTTCAAGCAGCTTCTGGCCCAGCCACTGTGCAGCAGGACAGGTGGGATGTGATCTGGAAGAGGAGCCCTGGGAGAAAAACCAAAGCAAACTTAAGTAACCCTCAAGGAAACTTTCTGGCTGTGTTTTATGTCGACATTGCTCTGTCTAAGTGTTTCTAGCCCCTGTGGCCTGTGCTGTTGCTGCTGCCAAGAAATTCCCTGTGCTCCCCCAAGGTTGCTAGAAAAATGCCCCAGACAGAGCAGTGCTCAGTCCCTGGGGGTTTGGGTAAAGACAGGAGGAGCATCAGTGCCCCTTGGGTTCATCCATCTCTCTCCTCTCAGGGTTCGCTGTGCTGCTCAAGCTCTTGGAGTCAGAGGATGAAATGACAGTGGGGAATGCTGCTCTCTGCCTCAGCCAGTGCCTTGCCATTCCTGGAGCAGCCACAGCCTTGCTGAAGTCCAACGTGGTGCTGCTGCTGCTGAGACTTGCTGGGGGTGATGCTGCTGGGGCCCCAGTTCAGGAGAACGCGGCGGTGGCTCTGGGGAAACTCTGCGTCTCCGAGCCGAGGTAAGGGCAGCGACACTCTGGTTCTGCATCCTCTGATAGCTCAAATTTCTGTACATCTCTCTCCAGAGAGACACAAGGGAAACACCTTATCTTGTGAGTCTGGGCAAATGTAAATGCCATTTATCTGAGCAGTTGTGAAATATTACTTAGAATATTCATTTTCCTCTTCGTGGGGAACATCAAACTGAAACTCTGTTTCTCCTGCTGCTTGAAGAGGAATTTTTGACTATAGCACTAAACACCCTTGGCAGTTTGGGCAGGGACACAGCAGGGAAAGCTGAAAGCTTCCATTGTTAGTCACCCCATTCCCCAGACCCTTCTGTTGTCTTTCAGGCACATGCAGCAGCTGAGGCAGCTCAATGGCTTGGCCATCCTGAACTCCTCCATGAAACACGTGCACAGCAACTGAACTCTCCAGAGGAGCTCCCACTCTGCCCTTCTGTCCCTTGCTGTTGTGTATTCTTGGCTTTCAGAAAACTGACTCAGAGCACATCAGCTTTCCAGTCCTTGTTGAAGTGTTTGTGGCTCTCCAGAGAAGCACTGAGACAATCTCAGTACCAGGAGAAAGAAGTTAGTTTATTATCTAAACTATAACAGTTTGCACTGAGCTGTCTTTGCTTTAATAAATGGCATCAATGTGATCAATGCCTGTAAATGGTTTCTTTTCCCCCTGGTTTTGAGTACAGGAGGCAAAGGAATACATCCCCTTTGTGTGGAGCAGCACAGGCCACTCATGTCCGGTGTGAAAATGGCTCTGAGCTTCCCTCCCTGAGGCTGTGGGTGTTTGCTGGGTGTGCAGTCCTGTCCCTTCAGCTCTCTGCCTGACAAATTGCAGAGCCTCTCCCCTTCAGAACAACAGCTGAATCATCTGCCCACTTGAGAAGGAGGAGATTCTCTTACACCTGTTTTTTCTGCCCTCACAGCTGATATCTCAATTTGGTAATCTTTGGGTTGTTTTAAGTTCCTGCCACTAAACTAGTCCCTGTGAGACAAATCCAGCACGAGTGGTGTGGAGGGTTCAGTCCAGAGAAGCTGTTTGTCAGCTCTGAACCTGCCAAACCCCAAACCTCTGAGGGTGGTGAGCTCAGGGACAAGTGGTGCTGGGTGGGGGTAGAGGCAGTGCCTGCAGTTCAGGCCCTGTGTGCAGGGAATCTTCTGCTTGGAGAGGGAAGAAGCTCTGGTGACCTGTCCTTGGTTCCCACACAGAGGTGAGTGACACAGCAGGGACTGCAAATGACATCTGTCAGCACCTGCTCTGCTGTCTTATCTGCAGACTCCACTCGATCAGTTTGCTGAAGGATGGAGAGAGGTTTGTTTCCCTCAAGAGCAATTGCCTCCTCCCCAGTGTGTCCTGCAGTGCTGTTCTGAGCTGTCTTTGTGCTGCTTATCTGCCTTGGCCCTGCAGTCCCCAGGGCTGGGGGTGGTGTCCTGTGCCTCAGCCTGTCTGCAGCACCTTGGCTCACAGTGTGTGCTGAGAGCTATGTGCTCCTCACTGCTCCCAGGGAGTATTCACCAGGACTCTGGGGGCTGTGGCTGAAGGTAAAAGGCTGTAGCTGTGGCTCTGCCTGGAAAGCCTCTGCTCCCTCCTTTGGAAGATTCTCCTTCCTATGCAAGTTGAAATTCTGTGCTTGTTCTCTCCCTGTGGTTCTCATTCCTCTCACTAAGTGTCAGGTCAGGCTGCTGTGAGCCAGGTGGGCTTGGCTGCTGCACTGTCACTGCTTCTCCTTGATGTCTGGTGGCTTTTCTCTGGTGGCTTTTCTCTTGGATTAAGAACACACTTTGCCAATGCCTGTAGGGCTGGGGAAGAAAGGATCCAGCAGCTTGACACCTCTCTCTGGGGTCCAGCCCTGCCTGGAGGATCACAGGGAGAGAATCTCCATCTCTTTTGGGGTCTCAGAGCCAAACACTTACATGAGTGGAGTCTGCAGTGAAGTGTCTCCATGTGGGATCCAGACTGGTCCCTGTTGCATTTGCATTGGCACAAACTGGCCAAACCTTCTAACCCTTTTTGGGTAGAAGGTAGAAATAGAATAGAAATCAGAAATAGAATCAGGGCAAAACAAAGGTGAAAACCTGTTGCTAATGGCATTGTCCAAGTGTCCCTTCAACACTGCCAGGCTTGGGGCATCTACCACCTGTCCAGGAAGGCTGTTCTGTGTCTGAGCACCCTCTTGCCTCACATCCAGTCTGAACCTCCCCTGATGCAGCTTTGAGACATTCCCACATGTCCTGGCAGCAGATCCCAGGGAGAAGAGCTCAGCACCTCCCTCTCCACGTCCTCCTCAGGAAGCTGCAGAGAGCCAGGAGGTCACCCCTCAGCCTCCTGTTCTCCAGACTGGACAAACCCAGAGCCCTGAGCCTCACAGGAGATGCCTTCCAGCTCTTGTGCTCCTCTGAATGCATCCAAGGACCTCACACCCTTCACACAGCACTCCAGGTAACGTTTTTCTCTTTGCTCAGGGCTAGAACTGCCTTGTCCAAGCAGCCTCTCATGTTTGGCATCCCCTTTGCCATCTTTGGATGGAAACCACACATGAACACTCTTCTTTTGTTAAAAATCAATTGATTCCAATTGGTGCAGGGTTTTTGGAACAGGTTATTGGTTGCTGTCTGGCCTAAGCTCTTATAAAGTAACCCAATCCTCTCCCTGCAGCACACCCAGCACTGCTGGAGGCAGCAGTGACTGCTCAGCCAGCTGCTTCCTGGAGGGATCTGGGGTGTTGGGATGACTCAGGAGCTGCTCCACGAGATGCAGGAAAAGTTCCCCATCCTCATCCTGATTGCAGCTGGACTGTTGGATCTCTGTGGTGAGTGCTGTGTTTTGTTCTGCTCTCACTTGTTGCTTTCCTGCCTCTTTCCCACTGTTTCCAGCGGGTCCAGGGATGATGCTTAGGGTGTTCATCAGCCTCAGGTGGGTGACAGCTCTGAGGGGAAGGAACAGCTTATCTCTGTGCACTGAATTTGGGGTGAATGGTTGCAGTTGTGGGAGCATTAGTGGCTCCAAATCAGGACTTTTCCTGGGCTGCTCACCTGAGCTCAGAGACAGTCCAGTTCCCAAGGACTCTGCTTTGCCTTTGCCAAACTCCACGATTTAAATGCATAAGACTTCAATACATAATCACTTCATAGCTGTTAGATCTGTCTGTTTGCTGGCAGGAGCCTAAGGGAGGATGCTCCAAGTTTTGGAGGAGGAAAGCCTGTTAACATTTCAGTCCATGGTTTGGAAAGGATACTTGGGAATGTCAACAGAAGTAAAATGTGTGGGTGGAAGAATAACCTTTCAAACCATGGGGCTGCTTTTATGAGTGCCAAAGTGCTTGTGGTTTGAGGAGGTAAAGGTGGAGAAGTTGCTGTGCTCTCTCTGCTCTGTGTCACTTCACAAGACAAATCAGCTTTGTCCTGCTGATCACACTGTGTGGATCAGGATTGGGATACTGAGGGAGGGACAGTGGTAAAGCAGAGCCAGGTGAGTGAGCTCAGGTATGTCTTAGTCTTGCTTTGCTGTTAAGAGCTCCCAGGCTGTCCCTGGGCAGCCTGAGGGTCAACTCCTGCACCTTCAGCTCCCTGTGCAGTGCACATAAAGGGTTCCTCTCAGGCTGGTTCAGGCTTTGGGTCCTTCCTGAGCTGCTGCACATAGCCAGCAGAGGCTTAGGTTTCTGGGAGGTGGTTTGAGAAGGGCAGTGCCAGAGCTGCCTGTGCTCCCTCCCCTGTGGCCTTGGGCAGAGGCAGTGGCTGCTCAACTCACCCACTGCAGAGTGCTGGAGCTGGGGAAGGTTCCTGTGCAACTGAATATGCCAAAGGCTTCTCTTCTGTTCTTTAGGTGCCTCCAGGAGTGAACCTGATGTCAGGGAGATGTTGGGCCTGAGCTTTCCTGGAGAAGCCCAGAGCAGCCCAGTGCCCAGCCAAGTGCTCCCCATCACCCAGGATAACTCAGCTGAGGTGACCTTCAATCTCCAGAGTGCAGCAGCTGATCCCCCCAACGAAACCACAGCCGAGTCCAGCCCTGCTCACACAGACACAGCTGCTCCCAGAACAGCTGTGCTGCCTGGAGACTTGGCTGCAAACCTGCAGGAGCCTGAGCCACTGCACACAGCAGCAGCAGCAGCTCTGAGACTCCAGGATGGACACACTCCTCCTAGCAAGCTCTGGAGTAGCTTCAGCATCCCTGTGTCCACACAAGGATCCACAGCTCTGGAACAGCCAGACAAGTCACTGCAAGGGGAAGCAGACAACATACCTGAGGCTGGTTCCAGTGCCAGCAGCTCAGCTGGGCTGCCCCAGCCCTTCCCCAGCAGAGAGACACACCAAGACTCTCCCGAGTTTACTGTCGTCTCTTTCCTTTCAACTGTCAAGCGGGTGGAGGTGACCAGGCATAAAACATCTCTTCAGACTTCAACAGTCCATTTTCATCCTCCAGGAAAAGCAACGGCAGCATCTCCACTGCCCACCAGGATGAATGTTTCTCTGGGCAGTGCTGGGCTGGGCTGGGCACCCACAGCAGTGGCTCCCACCAGCCAAAGGCCAGAAGGCACAAAGCCACAAGCTCAGCCTGACAGCAAAGCAGCTCTGACACCAGTTTATCTGAAGAAGGCTCAGAGTCTGGATGCTGAAGTTACAACTCCTGCAGCCCCACCAAAGGCAGCTCCAGGGGCCCCTGGGGCACTCTATTCCAGGGCAGCACAGGCCAGGGCCACTCAAGTCTCCCCTGTTTGGTCTTTGGAGCAAAAAACAACAAGCAGCAAATCCAGAAATTCAACATCAGCTGCAACAAATGGCTCTGGACATCCAAGCCAGCTGCCTGCCCTCCAGACACTCCCACAGGGCAACCTGCACACTGCTCTGTTACTGATGGAAGCTCCAGTTCCTGATGGATTAGTTCCATCTCCAGGGCCTGTTAGCACAACTGCTGAACAGCAGCCCCTGTCTTTGTACAGGACCCTCAACTGCACCAAACATCTTGCTCAGGAAACCAACAGGAGCTCTCAAGAAATCACAGTTCCAGCTCTGCAGAGAGATACTGATCATGGGAGGGTGACAAGTAAACCTGGAAATTCCAGATCCCCTGAGACCACACAGCCTTCTGTTCATTTTTCCTCATTGAGCCAGTCATGGGTTCCCACAGTAAAACTTACCCAGACTACTCAAGAGCCAAGAGGAGCAACACCTGCACCCTCTCCAGGCATGTTTGCCTTTGGGAATGCAGACCTGCAGCCTTGGGATTCTTTCCATGCAGTGCCTCAGCCACCAGGAACATCCTTCCTTACTCAGGCTGGGTGGCAGCCAGTGGCCATCCCCACCCCTGCTGAGAGAGGACTCCACACACCAACTGCTTCATCCACATCTACTCCCCCTGGGTCTTGGGCTCAAGGGGCTTCTGCCCACCCTGTGTCTCAGGAAGCTGCACCTGTGGTGCTGCAGGTGAGCACGGTGGAAGACTCCAAGAGAAAGAAAACAGGTACAACTGATTCTCCACCAGTGACTCCACCAGTCAGCCCAGTCCCCAGCCCAGTCCCCAGCCCAGTCCCCAGCCCAGTCCCCAGCCCAGTCCCCAGCCCCTCTGGAGCACAGGACAGCAGGAACCAGCCCATGGCCCTTCACAGCTCTGCCCCTGGCAGCCTGGCAGCTTCTGCTCCAAGCTTGCCCTCACCCCATGCACAGGGAAGCCAGTCCAGCCCAACCACAGCACATCCTCATCCCGTGGTGCCCAGTGTTGCTGGGGTGATCCCAGCACAGCTGGCACAAGCACTGGTGCAGCAGCTCAGAGTGTCACTGGATGCAGCTCCCAGGAACCTCAGTACCTCTGGAGGTGCTCACCTTAGCACCCTGCCATCAGCACCCTACTTGTCCTTTGTGTTTAAGAGTGCTGATGGCATGATATGCCTGCAGCCCATGCAGGAGTCCCCTCTACCCCCAGAATTCCCAAATGCCAGTGTTGGGGGCCTGATTTCCATCCAGCAGCTCCTGGCAGCATCCAATTTTTCAGCGCTGGACCTGGCACACTTAAAGCACCTGAGTCCTTCGAGCTTGGTGCTGGTGAAGCCTGTGTTCATCCTGCTGCCCACTGACAGAGCAGGGGCACAGGTGGTGCCCTCTCAGGGTGAAGGTGACCACAGAACTGCCCCTTTGGTCACAACCAGGCAAGATCTGAGTGTGGGCACCTCTGAGAGCAGCCACGATACCCCAGTGAGAACCAGTTCCTCTCACCCCACTAGCAAGGCTGAAACTGCTCTGTCCACTGTGTCCAACCAAGCAACACAGAGGGCAAAAGTGACTCCTCAGCCAACTCATCCTAGTGCCAGAGCTGTGCCAGGCTTATCCCAGGCTGTCAGCTCAGCAGCAGGAGGTTTGCTGGCCCCCCAGGAGAGGGGGAGCAGCACAGTGCAGACCCTGCACAGGCTGTCTGGGGGGGTCCCTGCTCCCTGTTCCCAGGAGGCCAAAGGGACTGATCTGCCTGTCCTGAGCAGGATGTTAGCACAGCCTATCACCTCCCCTGTGCCACCACCAGTGGTGCCCACACAGCAGAGCCCCCACGCTTCCCCCCAGGTATTTTTCACCAGTGAAAAGGCACATTCCTCTTCTGCAACCCCATTGCTGCCAGCAGAGGATGTCCCTGGCCCTGCAGTGCCTGCCCAGCCTGTGCTCAGCAGCACAGAGCCTGCAGGGCAGCTGCAGCACAGAGAGAAACCAGCACTGCAGTCTGCTCCCCACGGCCAAGGGACCACCCTGGGCTCAGCCCCTGCCCTGGGCACACAGCCTGTGCCCTCACACCCAGCCAGAACCACGAGACACCCACTGAGGCTGGTCACAGGCACCAAACCTCTGCAGACCACGCTGGAAAGGCTCCCAAGTGCTGAGTCTCTGCCCTCACCAGCTGTGCCCAGCACAGCACCAGCTTCCTCAGCACTTCCAGCTGGGAAGGAGCATGGACATTCCTCAGCAGGCAGCACAACTCATCCAGGAGGAGTCCCAGTGCCTCCTGCAGCAGCACAAACCCACAGGACTCCTGAGAAACCTGAGCTCCCCCAGAGTTTAGGGTTCACTCCTGTTGTGCCTAAGCCCTTTCTGAGGACAGAGACACCAACAGCACCTCCAGTGCAGACTCTGTTTTCCACAGAGGTCCCAGTGAAACCAACAGGTTCTGGAAAGCTCCTGGCTGCAGAGACCCATCCAGGGATGTATCCCAGCTCTCCTGCACACCCACATTCCCCTTCAGCTGCACATGTTCCCCTGCTGTCAGCCCTGAACCAGGACCAAACACACCGAGCTCCTGCCAAACTCTCCTCACAGGCCAACGTGGAAGAACACACAAAGCCAAGTGAAACCAGCACGAGAGCAGGAACTGGTAAATTCTTGGGAACAAGCATGACTCTGTCAGCCATGGACACAATCCCCACAGTATCTCTTGGGAATAAACTGGTCTTCACTCCTGTACAACCATCTGTGCCTGCAGGATCTGCTACTGCCCCTAGACAGCCCAAAGTGACACAGAGCACGTCCCAGGCTGCTCCAGCAGTGACTTCTCCCTCTGCAGCTAAGGCTGATGATATCACCACTTCTCCTACAAGCAAACAAGTGTTTCACCTGCCAACATCAACTTTCCAGACTGACCCAAGCAAGGTGCTGCCCACAACTGCCAGAGGGAACACATCAGCTGTGGGTTTGGCATCAGTGGGGAAGGGTGAAGTGAAAGGAGGTGCAGCCCCCACCAGCCCTCTGCCCACTCAGGCACCTGTGGCTGCTTCAGCTCAGGCATCACACCCTGTGGAGCTGTCCCTGGAGGATCCCACTGAGCAGGAGAGTGGTCATTCCATCCCTGGCACTGCCCTGCCTGCTGCTGGACCATCTACAGCAGCAGCATTTGCTGGCTCTGCTAACAGTCAGGTCACTAAAGACTCAGCTGGTGTCCACAAAGGACTTGTCAGTGATGCTGAGAGGCTTCTGGGCAGAGACCTTGTCCAGTTCCTCCCCAGCTCAGAGAGCCCTGCCCACTCTGCTGGGAGCCTGGTGGCACTGACAGCCCAGGGCAGTTCCCTGCTGGGTGTTGGAGGCACTGACTCACCCACGGAGGCTGAGGAGATGGGCAGGATACAGGAGGTGACAGACGAGGCAGCTGAAGGCTTGGTGACTGTCCTGACACTGCTGGACTCGGAGCCCAGTGCCCTGCTGAGGGACTCCCAGCACAGGAGGGGGCTGCAGTCAGATGTCACCGTGCTCAGCGGGTGAGAGAGGGTGCTCAGGGGTGGTGAGACACTGGCACAGGTTGCCCAGAGAAGCTGTGGCTGCTCCATCCCTGGGAGTGTTCCAGGCCAGGTTGGAAGGACTTAAAGCAACCGACCTGGGCTGGTGGGAGGTGTCCCAGAGGTAGAACTGCTTATCTTCAATGTCTCTTCCAACCCAAACCATTCCATGATCCAAATTGCTCCATGGCCTCAGTTGCATGGCTGTGCTGTGGCTTTAAAACACTTGGTGCATTCAGCACTGACATCACACAAAGTCAAAGTAAAGGGTCTCTTCACATTCTGGATATTGATACTGGTCTTCAGACCTAGTTTTCCACCTGAGCTCTGCCTCAGCTCCCCAAAACATCTACATGCAGTTTTGCCAGTGAGAGCATTTGATAGTGCTCAGGTGATGAAATGCCCTGGGAA